>NC_135497.1:128563705-128724820 GCF_052857255.1 Amblyomma americanum | reverse complement strand
GCATTCCCATGCAGGGTTGCTTAACCATTTTCGAGAATGCTGCATTTATGCTGTTTTAATGTTTAGTTAATGTTAGGGAAATATTGTTCAAAATTTCTAGCATTACAGAAACGTTACAGAAAAGTGTGTTAGGAACGTTTAATAACGTTTGACCCAAACAAAATAGCGGCATGAAACGTTACCGAAAAGTGTGTTAGGAACATTTAATAACGTATGACCTAAAAAAAAAAAAAGCGACATTGTTGTAATGTTTCGGTGCTACGTCGGCAGTAGGCCGGCCGCTGGTCACTTCGGATGAAAGCATTCGGCCAGCCTCCCCTTTATTCCATCTTCCGTTTTCACCTAGCGCGTTGTCTTAGCGGCTGTAGCGTTCGGCTGCTGCACCCAAGGTTGCGGTGTTGAATCCCGGTCGCAGTTCGATGGAGGCGGAACCCAAAAGCCGCCCGTGGACTGCGCGATGCCAGTGCATGTAAAAAAAAAAAAACCCAGGTGATGAAAGTTAATATGGAGCCCTCCACTGCGGCGTCCCTCATAGGCCGCATGCAGCTTCAAGACGCGTTAAGCTCCACATGAGGGGGGGGGGGGGGGGTCTTCGGAAAGTTACCTTAAGATGTGACTCACGTGGACAGCCAAATTATATGGCGCGTGAAGGCGCCAAGGACACAATTCGAACAAGACTAATGCCCCGGCAACACGGGGCAATGTATACAGCCCCCGATTGCGTAAAGAGGAAAAGGAAAAAAAAGCACGCACTAGGAACACAGACCGGGAAGAGCACTGGATGGGAGAGCCGCTCGCTCATTCTCTTTACTTCCTTTTACGCAATGCGACAGCGCAACTTGGCGGAGGCCATCGTTGCGATCGCGAAGCCGCATTCGTCACGCTCGGGCCCGCGTCTTCCAACGTCGCGTTTTAGACGCCCCCCACCACACACAAAATTGCATGTCTGATCATATGATCTGATACAAAGCTGCGATTGTATAATAGGTGTGCGTTTCGCCTTCCCATTGTCTTTGAATTTGTATTCATCGTGGGCTACTGGCGGGAGATGCATTCTCATCGGAGGTTGCCTCGGACGAAGGCATCTTCAAGACCCGGAAGGTGGCAGCCTCTCAAACAGGCAGACAACGGGTTTTCGCCGAAAGACGATTATACTGCTGACGCAGTACAAAGAGAAATAAATATGGGATCAGTGGACAGAGTTTGTTCATGCTGGCCGCTGAGCGCTTGAGCAGGCGCTCGGCAGTAGAGAGTCTGTTTGGCCGTCCTTGACGGCAGACCCAATCGGGATGTGTTGAGCGCTGGGCCGCGTTTGTCACCAACGGGGACCGGGTGGGACGACTTGCTGCCCGAGGCTATAGCCTCGTGAGATGCATGTAACCAGGCGGCTCGCTTTCGGCCGCGCATCTAGGAAGAGTGCAGAACGAGAAGAGGGAGAGGCAAGGAGTGGAGGAAGGGGCACACCCTCCTCGCCGGGCGCTCAGAGCCGCCCAAGCGGTCGCGGCGCGCGCATCAATGAAATTTTCCATGCGCCGCGAGACCTGTAGTCCGGCCGCGCGGAGCAACACGGCCGCGGCTGTGACGCCGCCGGCGGCGGCTCCTCCCACGGCACGTTGGCTGCTCTTTGCGGCGAAGAGCGCGCTTGGTGCGTGGGACGCCGCCGCGTGTCGTCGTGCCGATGAAAAGCTAGTGAAAAAAAATAAATAGAAATAATAAGGAGGTGGGAGAGACGAGGGCGCGCGAATATTCTCATTCAGCTGGCGTGGGAAGTTACCGGGATCGGCGTTAGCGCTTCTTTTGTTGTTTCTAGTTCGGTTTGCAAAACGGGTGGACAGTAGCGTTTAAATCAGAGTAGAAGTATTGAGCGACTCTGGTTTAAATGTGCCACTTGCGCGTGCAACAAGTGACCCAGTTCCGCTGTCTTGCCGATGTAGTGCGATCGCTGAGCGTTGCTCGTCGCCTGCCGATTTCGGCAAGCAACGTGGGCATGTGAAAACACAGCAGCAGCGCTGTAGTTCTGCCCTACAGAGCTACCGCGAGTTGCACGGCCTATCGGTGTTCACTGCGCTTAATGAGAATGCGAGAGTAGGGAGTCTCAAGAAACACTACTGCGGTTTTTGTTTTTTCTTGTTTCTGTGTATACATCACCTTCAGAGGCTATCTGCTGGAGGGGTCGCCGGGGCGACTCGGCTGGCCGGAGAAGCCACGCAATTTATCAGCAATACGACGAAACTAAGTCTCACGACATAATAAAAGTGCGCGCCTCTGAGTCGGCGTCAAGAAATGACCGCTGACAGGCACAAAAGCATCCACGTAGTTTACTCACATCGATAATCGTGGCAAAATAACAAAGAAAGGGCACGAAAAACGCCCTCTCTTTCGCCTTGTCTTTTTTTTTCGGCGGAATATTGCCTTGCGACATAACCGATTACTTTTCGTCAAAAGTTGCTCGTCACTGCAACGCGCCAACGTAACGTGACACCACAAATTTTGAGAGGGCAGGGCTAAGCGGCCCACAGCGTTGACGGCGCAACGGGCCACCCGTATTATATTACCGCGCATTCTTTCCTGGGGTAACAAGGCCCCAGCGCCGTTCGGCACGCGGCCCCCTCCTAACCCCCCCCCCCCCCCCCCCCCCCCCCCCCCTTGTCTTCGGCGCGGGCTGCCCTGCTGCTCTACCGGCAAATGTCAGAGCTGCGCCGCTCTGATGGGCTTTTGTCCTGTTGCTTGTATTTCCTCCGTCGCGTCGACACGCGTGCGTTCCGGGGAATAAGCTCGCGGAATAAAACAGCAAAGCAGATGTACCGCTGCTCCGGCTCCCTTTTATTTTTCTCTTCATGCGCGCAGTCTTCGTCTATGCACCGAGTCGGCTCCTTTTGAGCGCCGCCGCGTGCGGTCTTTATTTTTGTCTTCATTATTATTCGACGCCACGTGTACGCTCGCTCGCTAAGGACAGACTGAAAACTCGCCGCAAGGTTGTTCCGGTATCTGCCCTCGACTCCACTCACCTTGATCTTGACTGTAACTGCTCTTATCTTTGAGCGCGCGTGCCTGCGTGCGTGCGTGCGTGTGTGCGTGCAGCTATAGACGCGTTTCTGAGAGGCCTCAATTTCCTTCGGGGCTTTCTCGCCGTGCGGCCTTGGAAAGTTGACCCAGTGCTGCGCAACGTTTACGCACGCGCAAGCGCGCGAAATAAAGGAGTTCGCCAGGAAAAGCCACACATCGACGTCGCGTGGATTAATACTTTTCAAGTGCTCCCCAGAAACCACTGTACGCACGTGTAGCCGGCAAAAAATAAAAAAGCGTTGCGGAAAGCTGACACGCGCTCGAGTGGCCGTTGTTACAGGCTTTCCAGGCTTCTGTCGATACGGTTTCGACGGACGGTGCTTGGGAAAAGTGTGCGTAACGGTGCTCAGGGCTCGGAGCAAAACAAATAATCGCAACCACAAGACGATTAGCAACAAGGCCACTACAGCGTTACGAATTCGAGGAACACCTTGAACCGCCTCAATTCCGCGCGAAGGACGAGTTGAGGTGTTGAGGTAATGCTAAAATTCGCAAGCGCTAAACGAAGGGGGCAAAAAAGTCAACAAGCGCGAAGAAAGTACAGGATTCTGACGCATGAGGGTGACACATCTTTATTTGCCGTTCCTACCGCCGGTCACTTACCTTAAGCACCTTTTGAGCTTCCACCTTTCGTGCGTTGAAGTGCAGTGGAACGTTCAGGAGGCAATTGTTTCGCAACGTTGCAAAGGGGGAACAAGGCAGCCTACTGTCACGGCGTCTCTAACACCGCTCCTTACGCCTGCATTTTTGTTCGCAGTATAACAACACATACACACCTAAAAAAGGCTGTGAGGTTTACGGAACGCACTTCTTTTTTTAAGACATCTTACGGTCCGACAACCTGCTGTCTCCGGCACAGCCTTGCATAGAAAGAATGGAGTGCACAGACAGCCACTGACGCTGCCAGGAGTACCGTCATGTCCTGAGCAACCAACTGCACAAGGATCTCCAATTACTGGTATCCTCAGCGATGTCTGCATATTATTTATTATTATTTTTTTTCTCCATCGCGTTTCTAATCGGACTCGTGCGAGTTCCCGGCGTCTGGCGCTTTTAGCCAACTCTGCATATCGTTCACACGGACGCGAGCGATAACGGAGGAATGCCAGAGCAGGCCACGAACAATTCCTTCGATCTCGGTTAGATGCCGCAGGAGGCTGCTGTATTTCAAAACAGATGGCGCGAAGTTTTAGCACGGGAAAGAGAACAAACATGCGATATTCTGAAATATAGAAAAAAATAAAGCAAAATAGTATGAACACATTTAATGCGTTGTCGACGACGGATGTTGTCGCATTCGGATTCCACAAAGTCCCGACAAGCGATGGCTTCGTATATATTGACAAGTCTATTTCGCAGTGTTGTGTGTGCATATGCTGTGCATGAACGGCAGAAATCACGTTCAACACTACAAAAAGTAACGCAATGTATCACTCTATGTTGGCGCCTATTACACAACACTCGTTCGCTTCCCGCTCAGTGCCTCTATTTACGAGCCGGTTTCCCGCGAGGTGATGGGACGCTATTTTACATCAACGTTTTCCATTCATGCGTATACGCAATACGAAAGCAGGACCGTGGACGTCAACTTCACACCCTGACATGCGGTTTTAAATGTAGTGTAATGGTGTCAGGGGCAGAAAAATGTGATGAAAAACCTGCCCTTTCCTCAGTTGAGGAGCGATCGTACTGCTTAGAACAGCTGCGCTGGAGACAGCGCCTTTGCGGTCTTGTAAACAAAGCGAGAAAGGAATGTTGGTACTGCTGGGCGGTTAGTTCAGACAATGCTGACACTGCTTCCATGGCACCAACGACGTCGACCAAAAAGATAAACGAATGAATAAACGTCGAATAAAGCGCTATGTGGTACACTACGGCAAAAGGCATCATTTCATTTTGTTCCCTGTTCTTTACTTGTAGAAAGGAACAATCCACGGTGGTTCAGTAGTTAGGGCTCTCGAGTACTGATCCGGAGTTCCCGGGTTCGAACCCGAGCGCGGCGGCTGCGTTTTTATGGAGGAAAAACGCTAAGGCGCCCGTGTGCTGTGCGATGTCAGTGCACGGTAAAGATCCCCAGGTGGTCGAAATTATCCCGGAGCCCTCCACTACGGAACCTCTCTCTTCCTTTCTGCTTTCACTCCCTCCCTTATCCCTTCCGATACGGCGCGGTTCACGTGTCCAACGATATATGAGATAGATACTGCGCCATTTCCTTTCCCCAAAAACTGATTATTATTATTTGAAAGGAACAACGTTCACGATTAACGCACTGCCGCAATGAACAACCAGAGCGCTTTTAGTTGACCGTCATGCTGACCTTAGCGCATCTTGAAGGTTGTATACGCGATGTCTATGCCAGGAGCTTCCCAAATTGCCTATCGAAACGCATTTTGTAACTTATAAATAACCCGCAGCGGTGGCTCAGTGGTTCGGGCGCTCGACTACTGATCCGGAGTTCCCAGGTTCGAACCCGACCGCGGCGGCTGCGTTTTTATGGAGGAAAAACGCTAAGGCGCCCGTGTGCTGTGCGATGTCAGTGCACGTTAAAGATCCCCAGGTGGTCGAAATTATCCGGAGCCCTCCACTACGGAACCTCTCTTCCTTTCTGCTTTCACTCCCTCCCTTATCCTTCCGATACGGCGCGGTTCAGGTGTCCAACGATATATGAGACAGATACTGCGCCCTTTCCTTTCACCAAAAAACCCATTATTATTATTAACTTATAAATAATGCATCGCGAGAACTACACTACGGAGTGGTGGCATCCGAGCGCAGTGGCACCAATAACAACGAGGGTCTCAGCAGAGTCATCAGCGGTAATATCGATAACGTATATCGATAACGTCGCGCGCGCGAGAGAGAGAGAGGTCACGAAGAGAGCAAGGCACGGAACTTAATTTCGCCTCAAAATCATCCCGCCCGGTAAACGGCCAAGAAGCCTTATTTCCTAGGATGCTCGCCGGCCAGTGAACTTTGCCTGCTAAGGAGCACGCCTTAACCGGGTCTTCGCGGAAACAGCGCCTTTCTCTTTTCAGGGAAGGCTGGCAGTGTGAGCCAAACAGCCCAAACGAGAAGCGGCGGGGGGGGGGGGGGGGGGGGGGGGGTGCGTTTAAAGGAACACTGAAAAGAACTCTACGCAATTATGGCTCTCAGTAAATAAATTCATTCCCTGCCCCTTTCTGGGCATATTGACGTTTGTTCGGCAGCAAAGGACCCGTATACACGCAGAGAAAGCTGTATCTAAATATCTTCCCGCCACTAGATTCAAACTTGTGACGCCTAGGCCGAATTGGACTAATAATAATAATAATTGGTATTTTGGGGAAAGGAAATGGCGCAGTATCTGTCTCATATATCGTTGGACACCTGAACCGCGTCGCAAGGGAAGGGATAAAGGACGGAGTGAAAGAAGAAAGGAAGAAGGAGGTGCCGTAGTGGAGGGCTCCGGAATAATTTCGACCACCTGGGAATCTTTAACGTGCACTGACATCGCACAGCACACGGGCGCCTTAGCGTTTTTCCTCCATAAAAACGCAGCCGCCGCGGTCGGGTTCGAACCCGGGAACTCCGGATCAGTAGTCGGAGTTATCGCCATTTAGAAGTGAACGGCAGTGTAGCGTAGCCCCTGGGACCCGCGCTCAAAACCGGTGTCGACGCACGCATTTTACTTGCGAAATCGGCCGCTGATTACGACACCGAATTTAGTTGTTTTTTTCGGTGTTTTCGAGCTTTTAAAAGCTTCGTCTTATGTGAGAGTGCCCTTTCTGCGATTACAACGCGGTATCGTGTCAATACAGGCCAACTTCATCGGTTCCTTTTAAAGTGCACCTCTTGCATGAGCACGAAATAGCAAAGGGCCTCCAAGGCGGAGCAAATCTAACCTGCGTAGCCTAGCACGCCGCCTATACAACGCACTGAAGCAGATATAAGAAACCTCGTGCACACTCGGGGTGCAGATCTCGAAACGACTTCCTTACGTGGGTCATGTGCAGGGTGCTCGTTATGACGCATGCATGAAGGTTATCAGGAATTCTAGCCATATATGTTATTCCAAAGGAGAATTGAAAAGTAAGAGGATCGGTCTTAATGACACGTTTCTAGATACCAGAAGGAAAATAATTAGAATTATAGATCGAACGTAGCCGTGCCACTCCAAAGGGACGTTTTCCCGATTTTCGTAATATAAGAATTCAAGCTGGTTAGAGTCTCGAAGCGCCTTAAAAGGGAAACCTCGCTGGCCACTCAGGTGATGTAAAGGGTTAGGAGTAAACAGCGCCGCGGTGGCTCAGTGGTTAGAGCGCTCGACTACTGAGCCGAGTTCCCGGGTTCGAACCCGACCGCGGCGGCTGCGTTTTTATGGAGGAAAAACGCTAAGGCGCCCGTGTGCTGTGCTATGTCAGTGCACGTTAAAGATCCCCAGGTGGTCGAAATTATTCCGGAGCCCTCCACTACGGCACCTATTCTTCCTTTCTTCTTTCACTCCCTCCCTTATCCCTTCCGATACGGCGCGGTTCAGGTGTCCAACGATATATGAGACAGATACTGCGCCATTTCCTTTCCCCAAAAACCAAATATTATTATTAGCGGTGCTAGTCCAGCGCGCAGCAGGATATTTCAAATGAGGGAAATAAATACTCAACAACGCTTTATTTTGAATTCTTTCTAATAAGACTCACCACAATAAAACTATACGACCGCGCCATTCGGCAGGTAAGGAATGCTGTACAAGATAGAGATGTAATTAATGTTCTTATTTCAATTCTATTTTAACTTCGGAATTCCCTAACGTATAAGGAAGGACCACACAAAAAACCACGCATACCGACTAGTTTTAATTTTAGCACGTGTTGTGTGCCTCATTTTTGTTTCCCTGTTTTTTTTTTTCATCAGAAAATCTTATCTGACTTATTTTTACCGTTACACATCAGAACTTTTCTCGACACACCGATTGCTTCACCTAAGATGTTCTGCAATTTTTAAAAATAGGGGTTTTGAGTTAGAAGAGCGCTTTTCTCGGCATAGCATTGTCAGCGGTGTAGAGCATCGGAATACGGTTAAGACGCACTAACTAGCAGGCTGGTGAAATAATACTGAATAGTGAACTTTTTAACTATTGATGTTATAACTATTATCACTATTGATGTTGATGTTAGTCTCCTTCTCTGATGACGGCCGTGTAGCCCACCGTGATATCCATGTCATTTTCTAGAATTTCGAAAACGCAATTACCCTCGGCGCTGTGACCCAACAAATTTAGGTTATTTTGACGATCTACGTTTACTGGAGGGGTTGCTTTGTCTGCAAGCTTTTCGAAAGTGCCTGCATTTTGGCGCGATGCAGGGAAATTTTGTTGCGCCACAGTATCAAGGGTAATTGCGCCTTCGAAATTCTAAAACCTCGAATGGATATTACAGTGGACTACACGCCTCTCAATAAATAAGAAGACTAACAGTAGTTAGAAAGGTGAAAAATTAATTTTTGGTTTTTGAGGAAAGGAAGTGGCGTAGTAATTGTCTCACATCTCGGGGGGGACACCTGAACCGCACCGTAAGGGAAGGGATAAAGGAGGGAGTTAATAAAGAAAGGAAGAGGTGACGTAGTGGGGCGCTCTGGAATAATTACGACCTCCTAGGGTTCTTTACCGTGCACTGACATCGAACAGCACACAGGCGACATTTGCGTTTCGCCTCTATCGAAACGCGGCAGCCGCGGCCCAGTTCGAAATCGGGAACTCAGGCTGAGTAGCCGAGTGCCCAAACCATTGAGCCACCGCGGCGGGTAAGGGTGACTATTCAGTATTAGCCAACCAAACTAGTAATTAGCGCGTCTTAGCTGTATTCTGAACCACCACACCGCTTACAATGCTAAGTCGAAAAAGCGCTCTTCTAACTCAATAATAATAATAATAATAATAATAATTGGTTTTTGGGGAAAGGAAATGGCGCAGTATCTGTCTCATATATCGGTGGACACCCGAACCATGCCTTAAGGGAAGGGATAAAGGATAATAATAATAATAATAATAATAATTGGTTTTTGGGGAAAGGAAATGGCGCAGTATCTGTCTCATATATCGTTGGACACCTGAACCGCGCCGTAAGGGAAGGGATAAGGGAGGGAGTGAAAGAAGAAAGGAAGAATGAGGTACCGTAGTGGAGGGCTCCGGAATAATTTCGACCACCTGGGGATCTTTAACGTGCACTGACATCGCACAGCACACGGGCGCCTTAGCGTTTTTCCTCCATAAAAACGCAGCCGCCGCGGTCGGGTTCGAACCCGGGAACTCCGGATCAGTAGGATAAAGGAGGGAGTAACAGAAGAAATGAAGAGGTGCCGTAGTGGAGGGCTCCGGAATAGTTTTGACCACCTGGGGATCTTTAAAATGCACTGACATGCAGAGTTTATTTCCTTTATGCTTTAAATTTATGCAATTATTTATTCTTATTAACTATTTGATGCAAGACATGAAGTGCACTGCTGCTGATGGCGTCAAAAATTATTTTCTTGTAGCCAGGCTAAAATAAAACAACTAGAGTGCAAACTTAGCCTTCAAATCTTGTAGCGATGAATGCAAAAGCGTGAGGTACGTACGCGGCACAGAACAGATTTATCAGCGGTTTTTCACGACCTCGCTGCACACACTATTGGCCTTACGGGCCATGTGAGACCTTATTTCAGGAACAGCGTACCGAGGAAGAAGTATGGGTGGAAACAACTTTTATTGAAGAAAAAAAAAGAAACAAAAAATCTTCCAGGGTGGTCTCCTACTGGTCCAGGAGTCCACGGGCTTGTGCCTCGCACAAGGCCCCATCCACCAGCCATTTCTGGCCGGCGGGCTGAGCGGTCCGTAAAACAGCCTCCCAGGAAGAATGAGTGGGATTGGGGATGGGGGGTACTGCCTGTGGGGAAGGACATTTCCAAGGGTAGTGAAAAAGAGTGGATCTGGGCCGCTGAGCCACCACGGCGGGTCTCTTCTAGCTCAAAAAGCTTATTTTAAAGAAATTGCAGAACGCCTTAAGTGAAACACACGCTTTCATGTCTAATCATGTCGCTATTGGACGCGACGGAGAGGGCGCCTTTATTTTACACATGGCCCGATCTGTAGCGAGGATCAATATTAAGAAATCACATCCCAGGTTTGACGACATGATCTGACGTCCTATTACGTCATAAGTTATGGCTATCGTTTCTTTTTCTCCCCTCGAAAATCATGAGAAACTGCAACGTAACAGCACAACGGTTACCACGCAGAAAGCAGGTCAAAGGTTAAGGCTACAAGCTACCGATAAAGGTAACCAGCTTCTACTCGCGCGTTATTCGCAGATAGCTTCCGCGCAAGAATGGCCTGTTTGCACCCGTGCGCACACGCTCTCGTAGTTGTCTAAGTGTCCAACAGATGGGGCACGCTGTTCTCGGGAAAGCCTATGCACGACCGTGAATAAATACCCGTATTGCGGGAGGGTGCACCGGCCTCCAGCTGGAGACAACGCAGTTGCTTTTTGCAGCGGTGAACCCTTATCTCAGAGCCTAATCAGTATGCATACCCAAATATGCGGCCTGCAGATAACTTTTTTCTTGTAAAGCACCTTGGATATCGCCACACGTGTTCGCTTCTTGTTTTCTCTCGTCCTTTCGTTCCATCCTGGCAACGCAATCCTATGAGGAAACCGTATCTCGCTGGAACTGCGCACCAACCTTACCAGATCACCACATAACGTTACTATATTACGTTGGAGGGACACTGAGGTCAAGTGGACGTTGCTCTGTGCATTACCGCGTTCTGGTTACAGAAACACCAGTCTCACCCAAAAACGAAGCTTTTACAAGCTAGAAAACACACACACACACACAAACTTATATGCTAGGTGTAGCCATCACTGGCCAATTGTACAAGTAAACAGCGATATGTCGACATTTTTTTGTGTGCGGATCCCAGAGTTCGCATGCTATACAGCCATTCAATTCAAAACAATGGTCACGGAGCCATTTTCAGTGTATAGACGTCACGAGAGTTCAACGAGTGGCGGGAAAAAAAATTTAATGCAATTTCCTCTGCGATAAATTCTTTTGCCGCAGCACAAATGTCAGCACAGCCTTAAAGGCCAATAAATTGGATGGAGTTCTCCTCACTGCTCATCTACCGCTGCTGTCCATTGAAGGGACAGTTCTTGACCGAATGCAGTGCAAAATCCAAAGGCGCACATGTGCCAGCGTTTTTTTTTTTTAACAACTATGTATTTATTCTTCCTCCCACTCGGCCAGATGGGATCGAAGAACGCGATGCAAAGAAAAATTGCACTAGACACGTTTAAAACCTGTCACCTAGCAAGACGCATGCTGCAGCATTTCGCGAGAACGTTGCTGCCATAGACACGTGCGGTATGGAAACATTGTGCAAGGCGCAGTCCGGTATGACGACAAAGATGAACTGCTACAAGCATTTTAAAGCCCATTAATTAATCAAACTTCTGAAAGTCACCTAAAACTTTTCACTTGTCAAGTAAACCTGCTACCGAGGGTGTTCGTAGACATTACATGCGTTCCTGACTTGTCACAAAAACACCCGCGCCAGTCAGTGCCTTGTGGTATTGATTCACCCGCATTACACCTATGCGGTCGGGAGTAGGCTGCACTTTCTTTATAGCTCCGATGCGTTTGACAAGATTTTCAAATTAGAAGAGTAAAGGATAGAAAATGATTAGAGCATGAAATAGACCTCCTTTCTTCGTTTTTTGCCCGTTTTCTGGCACACTCTTGGTATGATATGAGACTTATAACGAGGTTTCCGCCATGTTGGCTGCACTGCAATACCGGCAAAGGACCTGTCCAATACTCAAGGGTCGGACAGAGAACGACTCCTATCAGCACGCAACAATAACTGTACCTGTCTTGCCACGCACTGCCTCACACAGTATACCGTATGCAGTTGGCAGGAAAAGTTTACGAGGTGAAATTGTTTGTCACAGAACAGAGCGCTGACTGACAACTGAATTTTATTGGACGGCCAGCAAGCTTTTACACTTACTGGCTACCAGAAAGGAAAGAAAGCACAAAACCACAGAAAAACATGCACGGAAGTAACTAGTGCCGACGGAAAAGTGGCACGTGTCAATCGCCTGCATTGTCTACAGGTATCGGGTCATGTACATGTTCAGTCCGCTGCCCGCAATATCAGACGACTGGGTAACGAGGCATGGCTATATAAATTTGTTCCGAGCACACACATCTCGTACACTTTTGCTAGCGACTGTACCTTTCATTCATGCCCGCTGGTGGTATATGCAGGGCTTAGCGTCCCAAATCGACACATGGGTCATCATGAACGCCGTAATTGAGGGCTCCATATTAATTTATGCCACCCGAGGTTCCACAATACAGCATGCTGGACGAATTGGTTTTTAACTTCCATATCTACAGCGCTAAAGACGGGGCAGAAGAAACACACACAAGTCACACAACAGAGCGCTGACTGACAACTGAATTTTATTGGGCGACCAGCGAGCTTTTATACTTACTGGCTACCAGAAAGGAAAGAAAGCACAAAACCACAGAAAAACATGCATGGAAGCAACTGGTGCCGGCGGAAAAGTGGCACGTGTCAAATCTCGCAATCAAGATATTTCATTTCTTTTTGCGACATTGCCATTGAAGGCGCGCTTATACAAACATCCTGCAATCTTGCAATCATATGTGCCTCCATTATTTCTCTTGTCAGAGCGTCATGATGTTTTCCTATCACGCTCCATTCACTGTACAGCGGTTCACAGGCTTCATTATCACTTTCTTCCGCTTCTTCAGTTGTGCAGTCCCTACAATGTTTGGCTACGTGGCCTGAAGTGGCCACAACGTGCGACATTGCCATGATGCTCTTTTTTAATCTTTCGTTGAGACAGCGACCCGTCTGTCCAACGTACCTCTTCCCACAGGACATGGGCAGAGAATAGTAGACCCCTTCTTGACAGGTAACAAAACTTTCACCGTGCTTAACTAGACACCCGCGCGGTTCAAAATTTCTGCCATTTACCCTCTTGAACATGCTAGACAGTTTCTTTGGCGCTGAAAACACGACATGAACACCTGCACGGCTTCCAATCCTTCTGAGGTTGTGGGAAACCTGACGGAGGTACGCAGGCACGACAAGAACCTTTCTCTTCTCTTTTTGCCTAATGCAGTCGCTTGTGTTCATAACTTTTAAGCTTTTTTTTTTCCTTCAGTTTTACTGCCAGTGAAGTCAGAACTTCGGGTGGGTAGCCAGCCTTCGTTAGGCGATCGACTTGTATTCCAGAGCTTCGTTCCATGTCATGTTCACAACACTTTTTTTTAAACATTATTAAAAACAGCGTGAACAATGGCTCGTTTTACGAGTTTGGAATGGGCTGATGAGTATGGAAGGATGTGTCTTTGAGCTCGGGGCTCGTAAGACCAACAGATGTGGGAAGGAGTGAAATGCAGTGATATATCCAAGAACCTGATAAAATCTTGAACTGGTGTTTCATTTGTTAATGACAATGGCTCAAGGTACTCCACGAATACTGCGTAAACATTTAAAAACAGCTGCTCAAATTCGAGGTTGTCACACTGTAAAGATACAAAGTAATCTTCTACAAATCATTGTACACGATTTGTAGGAGATTACTCCGTATTTTTACAGTTCAAGATTTCATCAGGATCTTTGGCAATGCTTGGCACGCAGCCAAACATTATAGGGACTGCAGAACAGAAGAAACGGAAGAAAGTGATAATGAAGCCTGTGAACCGTTGTACAGAGAATGGAGCGTGATATGAAAACATCGTGACGCTCTGACAAGAGAAATAATGGAGGCATATATGATTGCAAGATTGCAGGATGTTTGTACAAGCGCGCCTTTAATAGCATTGTCACAAAAAAGAAATGAAATATCTTGATTGCGAGATTTGACACGCGCCACTTTTCCGCCGGCACTAGTTGCTTCCGTGCATGTTTTTCTGTGGTTTTGTGCTTTCTTTCCTTTCTGGTAGCCAGTAAGTATAAAAGCTCGCTGGCCGTCCAATAAAGCTCATTTGTCAGTCAGCGCTGTTTTGTGTGACTTGTGTGTGTTCCTTCTATCCAGTCTTTAGCGCTGTAGATATAGAAGGCACCCGAGGTTTTTTTTTTTTTTTAAACGCGCTAACCTCGCGCAGCACAAGATCACTAATCCATTTCACCTCCATCGAAATGTGTTCGCCGCAGCCGGCATTCGAGCCCGCGACCTTGGAATCAGAAGCCGAAAGCCAAAACCACAGTGCCACCGTGGCCGGTCATTTACGTGTTGCGACCACTCAGTGGCTATGGCATTCAGCCGTCAATTACGATGTCGCGGGTTCGACCCGGTCGCGGCGGCCACATTTCGATGGAGGCGAAATGCAATAACGCCCGCAGCTGAGGTTTCTGCGTACGCAGAAAATTCCAGGTGGTCGAAATGAATCGACAGCCCTTCGCACCCCTTCCACGCATGGCTTTAGCGCGTAAAATTCCAGTAAAATCCACGCCCTTCACCCAGCTAGCACGTCTCCCGACCACAGACATCACCGCCAGAAGAAGGAAGCGCATCGTGCTTGGGGACCAACGAACTACGCTGCGGACAGAAAGAGCTGCAGGAGGAAGCTGACGGTGACACTGAGTGCGTGACAGGTGCTGTCAACGAAATACGGCACGGCGGGTCTATTGGCCACCTCGCTTCCAGGGCGCGAAAATGAAAAACTTCTCCTTCCGTCCAACGACAGGTTGATGAGACAGAAGCCCATTTACCCTAATGTGTTGGCTAACCTCGACGATTCGCTGACAATAAAGCTAAAGATGATCGCCCTAAACGCGCATGAGGACGTGTGTAAAGTGCGGATTAAAGTTGGCGCGCTGCTCGTAGCCGCCACAACCATGTTCCAGGCCAAATCGCCAAGATGGGATGAAGGTGACAGATACGTGTTCAGCTCCGAGTGCGTGAGAAGGCAGGTAAAACTACTGTAAAGGAGGTGAACGTGGGACGGACTAAAGCAGATTATTTCTCCGTTTTGGAACTCCTTTTTTGCAGTAATTGGCAGCCTACAGGCACTTCGCCTTCTAAATGAACGTTGGATTAACCTGAATGCTCCAGAAATCCCTCTTACATTTCTCTCCCTTTCCGAGACAAAAAGCTGCTTGGCGGTCTATAACCAGACACCAGAGAAAACGACCAGAAGGCGCTGCCCATATGACAACACCAGAGAATAAAAGAAAATAATCACTGTGCAGGAACTGTTGCTACAAACGCAAAAGAAAGTTCACTGGGACCCTGTGACAATTTGGCTCGTTCCCTGCAGTTTTATTTTTGTACTGTATGCTACCGTGTGGCAAGTGGAAACAAACTGAAAGTAAAAAAAAAGTGCTGGAGAAAAAAAAAGTTATTCGACAATGAGCAGTAAAGCTTAGCGCCGCATCAGTGACGCTGTAACGGAGCGAAATTCCTCGCTCGGGACCAAGTCGCCCCGGCCTGGCGAGACGAGCAATCGCAGGGCAAGGGGAGAGCCGCCGGTGAATAAGGCCCTTTATCAGGGGACCCTGGACGTGCTAAAGAGGAAGTGCGCGCGCCTAGTGACGACACAAGCAAGCTGCGTGACCTTGGCGCGTATCGCGACCGCCATACGACGGCGTCCGATGCCGAGGAGCTGCGCCAAGGAGGGCGATAAGCGGGGGGGAGCGCCCAACAAGAACGACGCGGGAACGAGGAGTTGGCTGGACGCGCCTATCCGACAGCGCCCAACTACGTGCGTGGCTTTGGACAGGGGCCGCTATCAGGTGAAACGAATGAACGCCATAACGGAGCTGGGCTGCAGCAGCTGAACGACTCGCGTTTCTCTTTGCGAGGTTGACGATACCGCTGGCCCGTATATGGACGTCCATTTTCTCTCTGCAACCGACTTGTAAGACGACGTGGGATCCTTGCGCAGCAAGATCCGCGAGGATCGAATGGCACAGAGGACTATAGGTATAAAGCGAGCGGTCTCCGTCGCGCCAACTTAAGCTGTAGCGCGGAACAGATCGCGCGCAGGAGCCGGTTCTGGCACCTCGCTGCTCCTTGGAGCAACCGCCCGACGTGCCGTACTTGTGGCCGCGGTGATTCCGGTTTTAGACATAGGCGCTGGCATCAGAGGTATCGATGGATGCGGGCAGGCCAACTATCACCAAATTCGTCGCTACTTCAGACGTCTAAGCTCACTGCATAGTATACCTCTTCTCACAGCCTGTTTGCAGTAGAGTGTACGATACGACAGTGAGACGACAGCTTGCAGCAGCGTGCAGTACCCACGCCTCCGTGAGCCAACGACGCAAGTCTGGAAGCCGTCGCCTAACGATCGTGGCTCCCATTATATGGTCAACAAGTTGCGAGACGCAGTTTAGTTCAGCGCACAGCACTTGCAGAGGCAGGCAAGGCTCGCGCGTTTCCCCGTGCTGAGATCGTAACCTGGCAGCTCAAAAGCGCCAATAAGGGTACTAGGCTGCCAGCGAGCAGGTGGAGTAAAAAGCCGGCCATCAGCCAACAGGCTGCAGTGCTGACGCTGCAAGCACGTGCACTTGGAGACCTGGGTCGTGGATCCGCGGAGAACATAAAACGAAGAACAAAAAGGCATTTACCACTGGCCACCGGTGGCTCTGCAGGAACGACTGCCACCATAACGGTCTGCGCGGGTCTTAATGCGGCCCCGCTTCAGACTCGCCAGTTCCCGCGTAATCAGCGCCACAAAGTCTCGGATGTGCTCCGCATGCAGCGTCGAAATCGCTTGCGCCGCGTATACGAAAACCTTGACATTTTTCGATGCCGCAGAGCAGAAATTTAAAGTGCTCAACCAGCAGCATAGTGCTCAGCTGAGCTGGTTAACGCGGGACAGCAAGAGTGAGAAACGCAGGACAGCAGCGCAGTTTTATTGCGCGGAGCGGTATGAATAGCACGCCAATACTGTGGGCAACGAATGGCGCCATATCAGGGGGCTCCAGATTGCGTTCGACCGCAGTGTTCGACGTGTACTAACTTCCTTGCACGCCAGGGTCTTTTGGTTCTGGCCCAGTGCAAGTTATGGAAAAAAAAAACGCAAAATGAGACGAGAACCGCACTGAACGATAATAAAAGTATTTATTTCTGGGTGGTACCCAGAGAAACGGGGAGTAACCTCCATCGGGCAGCTAAGGGTGACAATATCTCCCGGACCGTCAGGTGTAGGCAAGCTGTGTCGTCGAGCAACAGTGGCAACACAATCGTCCTTGTCTGCACCCTAAAAAGATCAGGTAACGGTTCCGCACATTAGGCAGACTCATTACCGGGCCCGACTTGTTTGTGCTGTATAGGACGCCACCTACAGCACAAACCTGAAGCTATTTTGGTTTGGTTTGGTTTATGGGGGTTTAACCTCCCAAAGCAACTCAGGCTATGAGTAGGGACACCGTAGTGAAGAGCCCCGGAAATTGCGACCACCTGTGGTTCTTTAACGTCCACTGACATCGCACAGTACACGAGCATCTATTATTTAGCCTCCATCGAAATTCGACCGCCGCGGACGGGATCGAAGCCACGTCTTTCGGGCCAGCAGCCGAGCGCCATAACCACTCAGCCACCGCGGTGGCTGAACCTGAAGCTGTGTTTGAGCGAACATTCATTCCGTTTCCTCGAGAGGCTTGTCAGGGGACTACTTGTAAAGACTGTCTCAATGCGGGCCGCATCGCTTCCCGCCAACAGCGTAGGAGGGTCAGCGCTTCAAACACGCGATGCTTGCTTACTTCACACAGCAGGCAAGATACGCCTATGTTGCCTGTCGCCTTCCTGCAGTGCAAGTGGTTTGCGTTCCGTGTGGCCCCTCTGCGCACATCTGCAGTGCACGGCCGCTTGACTTGGCCGAATGTCAGCGCTGCGTTCCGTCTGCTTCGCAGCCCCGTCCTGCGTTGCCTAAGGACAGCAAATGAACGACTGATTCCGTGAACCGACGTGAGGCGCTGGACAAATGTACAAGCCTCGTGCACGTTGCGGATGCTCCAATGTTTTATTACTTTTTTTCAAGCATTCTTTCTTATGGGTAGCACGAGTGGTCTAAGAGGCTTTGTGCGCATTTCGAAAGCTACGTGCGCTAGTTCGGGATGAATTGCAATGTCAGCGCGATTTTCGTTGGCTTCCACGCTGCACGCAAAGCACCGAGACTGCACCTGCAGTGCTCTCTCGGTGATACGCGACGGTCCTTCTCTGTACGCGTCAAATTTTGGATCACAGAGAACGCCGGCGGATGTGTGACTTTGAGCGCCGCGAGGGTGCAGATCCGAGCCTCGGCAACACAACCACGCTTAGGAACCACACGTGCCGGAGACGGGAACCTTTCAAACGCCTATGTTCCTACGCATGCAGAAACAAGGACGACGCAGAGCAACGCGCAGATTTACAGTTTATTATTATTATTATTATTATTATTATTATTATTATTATTATTATTATTATTATTATTATTATTATTATTATTCTGTTCTTGGAGAGGGACAGGAGAAGGACGACAGGAAGGGTATGCTGTTCAGTGCCCAGTATGTTGCCATACACGCAAGAGATGGCGACACTAGTGACAGAACGGCAAAAGGGAGGCACTTGGGAGAAAGGGAGACTAGAAAGATGGACCTCAGAACCCAACCTTTTTTTCTTTGTCGCAATGTCGATGTGATTCGAAAAAGATTTTTTTTTTCTTTAAGATGAAACGGGCTTGTCGCATATATCATTAAAATGTTCAATGCACCTTCAGTATGCGCTTGATGAAACTTGAAACTCCGCGTGCAATACAAGCCCACAAAAATGCGGCGTTGATGTAAAAGAGAGCCGAGTCCGCCAGCGGTTGGTTTTTACGCGCTACGGCGTTCGGAATGGCGGTCACAAACGCTGCGCACCGCTGAGTAAACGCAAGCGCACATTACTGCGGTTCCGCTAGGCGGGTAACTCATCAATATTGATGTAAACACTCGCTGAACGACGCCACAAAAACAACAGCGCAAAGTACCTTCGCGTAGTACCGCTACGCAGCTGCGAAATGCCGCCACAACGTGAAAGCGCAGCTTTTAAATGGCTGCGCGCGAAAGAAAAAAAAAAGAAAATGTCGCCAAAGATCAGTCCTCCTGCACGCATTTTCCACTCGAGGATAATCGCTCCGCGTGCAGTGTCCCGCTGAAGAGCTCTTCCCTCCAATCTACCTCTAACTTCAGAGAGGGCAGTTCATCACCTCTCTGACAGGGGAAAAAGGGAGAAAAAAGAAAGGAAACAAGGTCTACTCATACTGCAGTCAACAAAGAAGTAAGCCGGGCTAGTTGGTACATTATTTGCATGGAAACAGCGCAGCAGACGGGACCAAGAAAGGAAGACACGCACATGGGAGCTGCAGCCTGCGCAATAAAGTAGCAAATGGGCCGTATACGAAATGAAACTCGGCAGATTATTTCGGTTGGTTCCGTCGCCCTCTCTTGTTCAAACCCGGCAATTTCTGTTTTAGCCAGTCTTGTCTTTCATTTCGAAGCTGAACAAAAGAAAACGCTCATTCCATGCTCTCTGAGAGTATCTGCCACTGTTGGCGTCTGGTTCGACGACAATGACGTTGCCCTGCATGCGAATGTAATAATTAACGAATAGAAGCTTGCTAGTATAAAAAAAAGAGGGAAGAGAAAATATAGGGCTGGCGAGAACGCCGCAAGAATGCAATGGTGGCCCTGTGCAAAGCATTCAGAGGCCATTAAGTCATCCCAATAAAATTCATTTTTCTCAGTCAATTATTTGATACACTAATTGACCGACCGATCAATCAATCAATCAATCAATCAATCCCGCTTGAATTTTCTTCTGCGCTTCGCATTGTTTCAGCTGGGGTGTGGCACGTTCATTTCGCCTTTCAATGCTGCAATATCAAACGTAGCATTTTCTAAAAACTTGCACTGAGCAGGTGCCAAAGTGCTGAGTGGGAAGAAAGCTGACCTATGCAGATATGGAAACCTCGAAGGTTCAAAGCCCGAGCGGGACATGAGTTGACAGCGGGCTAGCTTGTCTGTGAATATGCCGACCGACGTCCCTGCGCGGGGGATAGTAGGGTGGCGAGAAGCGTTGTTCGTGCTTCTTCCCAGAAGCATAATGGAGCCGAGCGCACAGCGCAAATGTATGCCCCTTCGGGACAGGCTTCTTAGTCACTCCATCCTTTCTTTGTTTACATTCTAAGACAGCACACACGCGTTCCTTTCTTTTTTCCTCGCTCTTTTCCCGTCAGCGATATATCAGGGGTCAAACAGCGGGGAACATTCTCTAAAATGGCAGCTGTCATTCTTTGCCGCCTATTGTTAACGGTGGTTTTCCAAAGCACCGCCCCAGTCGCGTGTCTGCAGGCGCAAATATCAAGAGGTTCGTTGCAGCTACCAAGGTTGTCACTTTGCTTAATAGATACATTAAAAGCGCCGCACCATTGACAACCAGGAGGCGTTGCGCAAAACATTACTGCGTGACCATGCACTAACTATGCGGCTATTTTTAATTACATTTGACCAACATCCTCCAACATCGCGGCAACTGATAGCGGCAGCGCATATCACGCGATAACGTGTCGCATATAGGGCCAGCGATATCAGCGTGCGCCGGCTTTGGAGGTAAATGACAGCCACGTAGTTGCGACGAGCGAGCTGCGAGGTCGCGTTCGGTTTTGCAGCACGCTTCGCCGGTCGGGCTTGAAAGCTCCTCACTTCTTAAAATGCTTCCACTGTGCTCGCGAAGACTGCGCGTGCTGTCATAGCGGAGCGTTTACTCGGGCACGCAAGTATACGTCTCACGTTAATAACAGCAGAAGAACAGGCGAAATAAAGGAATCAGAAGCACACAAACAGCGGAGGGAAACGGACACGCGGCAAGCTGAAACGGTTTCCAGCGATCGCTTCAGCTTGCCGCGTGTCTGTGTCGTTTCTCTCGTTTCGAAGGCTAAGCCGAGCGGGTTCACTTGCCATCACATTTGAAACCTATGGCGACCAGACCTCAGTTCAGACTCGAACCTTCCACGGAACATGCGCTTAGGCTTCCGGGAAGCTGCCCAAATGCTTTGCTATTCGTGGCCCTTTCTCTCTCGCTTTGGACCATGGTCGCAGGGACCGGCTAAGGACGGAATGCTCATTTCATAAAACGCTGCTCCCTGCATGGAGCATGGACGCGCCGGCGTAACAGAAAACGGGTTCGGACGCCGTCCGTGGAATGCAAGCCGCACCCGGTTGGTTGCGCCCGCGAGTTGTTTCTTTCTCGTTTCTCACTTACTTTTCCTCTCTTATGCCTCCTGAACTTACCAGAGCACCCTATTTACACCGAACCCCGCGCCAGTGCAGGCACGAGGGCCCGCTTGCTATATCCGAAAGGTGAGAAGATAGCAAAGGTGCACCACACAGCACACTTGTTTGCGTGGAGCGGGACGCTCTCCCCGCGAGGCACACAACACACGCCCCGCGCTGCAGCGGTCACCGCTGTTGGCACGTCACGCAGGGCTCCATCACTGAGGGGCCGCTTCACGCAAAACGGGACACACTGCACACACGTTGAACTGGCACGCACAGACACGAGCGTGTTATCCGCAGGGGAAGCGCTGGCCACCTCCAGACTTGGCGTAATCCACAGGGTGTGCGCGGAGAGGACGCTTCCCGGCTGGCCCAGCGCAGCAGGACAGAGCCACCGGTTCGCCGCGCCCATGCAGTGGATCGACACACGCCTGCCCTCCGAGCTGCAAAATAAAACAAAAGGGGGGGGGGGGGGAAGCAGGGCGTATGAGGCACCCATCCCTTTCACTGTGAAGAGGCGCGAACAAAACCCTACAGCCATTTGGTCATATACAGGTCTTCTCCAGGTCAGATGAAGGCCTCTGCCGCACAATTCACTGCAATACAGCAGCCCACAGAGCAAACTGCAAAGCTTAGGGCTTCCTTCGGTTGCGTTCGCTTAGCACCCTTCGTTAGTTTAAGGCCCCTTTCCTGCGTTAGGAGAGGAGCTCCCCGAAGCTAAATGCATTTAGTCACCTCACCTGAGGTGCCCCAAAAAATGTGAAGTATACGAAAAACAGCACCTGTTTGTACACTCGAGGTCTATGGCAAGGCAGACAAAACCTTTTTTTTTTCGTTCATGAGTTATTTTTTTAGCACCGAGATAAACGGAAGGATCTCCACAAACGAACTTCAGTAAATAAATCAGATGCACGCAGTAGGGACGAGAGATGCGGTGGCGTGGCGCTTCGGTAAATCCGGTGAGGTTAAACGCTGGGCGCCAACCACAGCAGCATCGCTTGCGGCGTGCACCACTGACATCAAGGACAAGCAATTTCTTGTCAAGCGTTTGGCTGTCTCCATGGTGCATGTAGAAGATGTCACTCAACACCTTTGCCATTATCGCAGACTTTCCAATCTACGAAGGAAGAAGGCCCCAGCAGTCACATAGGCAGCGGTACCACGGAATGTTAACTATTACAAGTGCTGGTGTTTTGGAAGCAAGAATAAGTGTTTAATAAAATAGGAAGTGCAATAAATTTATTTTCCGAACCACGTTATCTGCATGCATGCACACACACACACACACACACACACACACACACACACACACACACACACACACACACACACACACACACACACACACACACACACACACACACACACACACACACACACACACACACACACACACACACACACACACACACACACACACACACAGCGAAGAAAAAAATATGTTAAATAGAGACGTGAGTCGAACTCCACCGCCAGCTTTTTTTAATGCCAGGTGAATTTAAAAGATCGGTGATTGTGTGGTCAGACATCAGATGGACACCTTACTATGAATTACAAATAGCGTGATTTCTGCTGCAGATGCCGCGAAATGTTTTAGCTCTTCTTGCGTTGTTAACGTTGCCAAAGCTTTATTATTAGGCGTCAGTTGCGCGTTGCAGCTCGCATGCAATCCCATAAGAAAGGCTGCATTGTATGAAATTAACCGTGAATTCACAGTGTCAGGGCGGGTATGTGCTCAATAGCAAGAGAAAAACATATAATCCCGACTCTTAAAGGGAAGAGTGCGAAGAACGAAGTGTCAGCAAAAGCAGGGCGACTCAAAGAAGGTTCACAATTGGCACTCCGCGACAGATGAACAGCCAGGACTTTCGGGCGCCCAGGTGGCGCAGCCTACGTTTATTAACGGCGGTCTGCAAGCATGTGCGACTGTATGTTAACTCGGACACGGCGTTCGCTGAAGCAGAACGCAGCTGAAAAATAACACTCATTCAATGGAATGAGATAACAGCAAAAGGCCCGAATACACGTTCCACTCCTGCCAAGAAACCCCGCTTTGTTGAGTAACAGGGACAGCAGTGCTAAGGAAAGAAGTGAGCGAGTGGAAGTTTCTGGGAATATTCCGCATCATCGCGTTCTATTATTATGATATTCATTTCAATGTCGGGGTCCTTGCTTCATTCTTCTATTCCGCGAAAAGGCGTCGGAAAAGGAAACGAGCGACTGAGAGCGCTCATATGAATACACGTGCCGTCCGGAAAGGAACGAACACGCAAAATTACTGTACTACAAAGGAAGCAGCAGGCGAGGGCGGGAGTTTGTTTTAGCCTTTGCCTCAACAACCCGCTGTCAGGCAACCTGGAAGCGATGGGCACCGCTATCTCGGTCGGACAGCACGGAAAGGTGACCCCTCGGGTGGCGGAGAGAGCGCGACGAGATAGCGCGCGGGTGACGAGGAGGGGCACCTGTCACATGGGCGATCCCCGACACGTGCGCTTTCTTCCTCGCTCAACGAGAGAGGAGGGCGCAGCACACGTGTACGAGTGCGGCGCGTGTATCGCTCCGCCGGAGCCTTTGCAAGTGCATTACGCCGCCGCCCGGCGAGAGATGGCGGGACGTGCCTGTGGTCGGGTCGATCTCCCTTCGCGGCTGTCAGCGTAGCGACTCTGTTTCAGAGCTCCCTTCCATTCGTTCCTCCTTACCCCCCCTGAGCGCTGCTCGACGGCCTTGACCGTGGCGCATTATGCAGTCGGTTTTGCATGCTTCCTTTCCTTTCTGGAAGGCTGCGGCCCGAATATGAGAACTGGCTGTGGTGACCTGATGCCTGCTAGTGCTGTAATTATAATCCCGCTAATAACTATTTTTTCACAAATGCATTTGCCCACCATTTGCCGTCTGTTAAAAGCCTTGTTCTCGTCGTTGTACTGGACCCGCATCATGCAGATACAATCCGAAACTAAGTCGGCGTCCGAGCTGTGCGCCGCAAATGGCTCTCGGTGGTGCAGCTAGTGTCCACTGAAAATACTCCGACAAATTGCTCTAAGCGGCCTACTCACACTGGCATGGATTTCCTTTTTTTCTTTGCTGGGGGGGTGGCGTGTGTGCCATTCTAGAGACTCTGCCGGCCATGCTACTTTTATCACGATGTTCTCGTTCAAACTGCTCGGTTGCAAGAGCTAGCCGTGGCTGCTGCAAACTGAAGAAATGAATTTCGTTCGCGTAGGAAACAGCTCAAAATTTTGGCAGCTATCTATTCTGCCAGTGGCCGACCCAGATTCACCACGTTCGGTTCTCCACGAAGGGCGCCTTGCGAGGCTCTACAACGCTTGCTTCGCGGTCGCCAGGCAGACCACACACACACACACACACACACACACACACACACACACACACACACACACATATATATATATATATATATATATATATATATATATATATATATATATATATATATATATATATATATATATATATATATATATATATATATATATATTCGCTTTGTTGAATTCAGGTCCACTGCCAAGAGCACTTTAATAAACACGGAAGAGGTTGACACGTTTGAGTCATACTCGGATGAGCCCAAGGCGCTTGCGGGAGTTTTTTCAGTTCTTGGGCCAAAAAAAAAAAAAAATGTCTTCCCAGGGCGGTGCCGTGCGGGGCAAGTGTTATGCCCTCCGCTTGCACAAGGGGGCCGAAAAAGTGCGCCGGTTCTTCCGCATAGGCCGGTGTCATCAGCGCAACAGGTCGGTACGCCCCTGCGGCGATGGGGGGCACACTGACAGGACCCGCACAAGTGATGCGCATTGCGTCAGCCTGCGCACGGTTCCCGCGTTCACTACCGGCGAGCTCCACGACGACAGACTGCTGCAAAACTGCTACCCCTGCACGCGACTTCAGCAGTATATCCGGCGTACTCGTTTGCCAAGGGCGGATTCCATGCGCAGTCGGCGACAGAATTAACTGCTCGGCAGCAGCAGCAGACGGAGAACGTTAGCATGCAGAAGCCAATGAAAACCAGGAGACTGTGCAGCCTTATAGCGTACCTCTCCGCTTACCATACTAATCCCGACTGCGGGCATGCTGTTCCGCTCTAGGCTTGCTAGGTGGCCGCCGAGGACCATCATGACTAGGCAAGTTTGTGCATCTCTTACCAAAGCGATTATTTCAAGCGAGACCGAGTCACTACCAATAAGTGTGGCTAACAACCTGCTAAATCAAGCTTGATAATGAGCCCACAAACCCATTACGGCCCGTATCATCCGCAAGGCACCACGTGACCCGCCCTCGCGCTGTCCAGCACCAAACAGGGCCAGGCTTGCCGCAGTTGCGTGCACTGACGGTGCGCTAAAACTGGACCTAACGATCTGGCGCGCTCCACGGCTGACCTTGGCGGGGCCGTCTCAAGGGCGCGCGCCACTGCAGCCGTGCAGTCGCTCAGCCAGCTGTTGCTAGCCGTGCGTGCCTCGTGGCGCTGCCGCCCCACAGGGGGGGGTGCGTGCCAGGAACCCGGCGTCGCGCCAGTCTATTTTTCGCGTTTCGCGGCATTTGAAGGCGCAGGTAGAGCCGCAACACGACCCAGTGTCGCAAACCGGGCAGACATGGAATCGCAGCACTCTGCGCCACCGGAAGGCAGCGAAGGAGAGCAGCAATTTTCACGCTTGCGTCACGCGGCGGCAGGTACCGCGACGCGTGAGTCAAGCCGCTCTTCCAGCGAAAACAGCGGAACTCACTCGCAGGCCACTCTTTGCTCCTGAATGAAACTTGGTTGCCGGGCCGATACGATGCCCTCGAAGCGTTTCGCTTTTCAAAGTAGCAACCATTTAAGCGCAGCGGTATTCCTTTCGCCCGAGAAGAAGGCACGTTGAGAGAGCCCCCCCTCCGGTGCAATGCCCCGAAAGGCCACGCCGCAGCAGAAGCGCGCTCTACACGTGCGTCCAGATAAGGCGCTCAGTTGACGGGCAGATAGCGGCAATTGTAAGCTGGCTTGTCGAGGAGCGGTCAAGGCCGGCGGAATCGGGAGCAGGCGGTGGTGCGTAAGGGCTCGCGCGGCCGACAGCTTGTCGACTGGGCTCAGCTCCAGCGAGCATTGCAAACAGCTCTCGGGGTCGAGGGTGCTGAGACACCTTGCAGTAACGGCCGCCGAATATGACGCTTCTTCGATGAGTGGTTACACGTGTAACCATCAGAGTGTGACGGAAGACGCCCACCCGAAAGTGGGTAAGAACTAAAGGGGCTCAACCGCACTGGCTACAAGGATGGGTGCACGAAGGAAGGGCATGGGTCAAGGGGTTGAGTTTGCAACTTCCAAGGACGAACCACTGCGGAAAACGACATACAGCAAACGCGCATTTATCCAAAATAGCAACGATCAGCCGTTTTTCAAGGCAGTAGGAATCACACCTACATTTGGTAATTAAAGGCATATATGTACAAGGTTTTTTTTTAGTTCTTTGTTTCCTTGGTGAACTGCATCTGTCTAGAACGTCACAGAGCAAGCAACAAAATAGCCGTTTTGCTGCATCCAGTGAGTCTTGCAAGTCTAGCAAACAGCACCCTGCGAGAGCACTAAGGCAAGGCGCGCCAACAACAACAACAACAAAAATCGGGAGGCAGGGCATGAAGATAGCAGCAGCACTGTGGAATTTCAAGCTTGAGTTTTCGCGGTTCAGTGACCAAGCTCGCCCTGCACATGCACGTCGCTATGACTGATTGACCGATTTGCAGGCAAGCGCGAAATGACGCCGTGCAAAATGCGGATGGTAGAGCAATATATGAATTTGATGCGCGGTCTGAATAGCCGTCGGCGGAACTATAGTAATATATAAGTTACAAACAATATGTCATCGCCTGTTCGAAATTCCAAGCAGACAACACGGACTGTGCACTGAGCACGAAGAAAAAAGAGTAACAAAACAAAGCGAAAGTGAACTCGAGCAGCGACTGCGCAAAGCACGGTGCTAAACCCGGACGTTATCAGTAGCTCAAAAGGGGAAAATGATAATTCTGTGGGTTCAGTTAACCCTTCAGCGAATTCGCGCAAATTCTGCGAGTTCAGCGCGGAGGAGTACTGCTCCACCGTACAAGGTCGATACAGCAGCGATGATAGTCAAACCCAGTTATGCAAGAGGGAATCTAGACTTGAATCATCCTGATAAGAGAGCCGAAGTGCGCAACCACAGTGCGCGATTCCTGTTAACGCGGTGTTGCGACATGACAGCGGAAGCGTTGCGTTACCCCGAAACAGTTCGCCACGCGCGGTAATCTTCCGCGAGGTCATTCGCATGCATTTCGCCTCGCTGAATGAGACACGATGGCTCTTCTTTTCGTTTATTGACTATTTTCCGGCATCACAAAGCAGTACTCCTGGTGTCCTCGTGGGACTGGGAAAGTGCAGCGCCGGCTGCCACCTCTGGCACTGCGGAGCGGACACCAGACGCGCGATGCATCAAACAGTGTCACAGGCACGCGCGACGCCCGCTTAGCGAAATCAGGAGAGACGACAAATGGAGCAGTAAGAAATGTGCGGCGCCACGCGCCCAACATTTGAGCGGGCGCCCGGTAACAATGGGCCGGCGAAGCGTCATCGCAGCACGTGCGGCCTTGGCATGTCCTTTGGCGCTCCCCAGGCGCGGAGAGCGCGGCACAGCTGCCACCGCCGCGGCTTCCGGGTGGGCGACGCCGGCGCAGCCACGTGCCATCGGCGGGGCGTCGGAGGCGCACGATCGCAAGGCGGGACTCCGCCGCCGCCTCCCGCGTGTGCGCGCTGCGGCGGCGCGCGCAAACTTGAACATGCGCGCGCGCCCTGCGTTGTGCAATGGCGGTTTCACGCAATCGCGCGCCTTGCAGCATGGCGGCAGGCAGACGCACGCGTTCGCAGTCGGACAGGCGCCGGAAAACGCGTTGCGCGTCTCACCTGAGCCGGGGGAACGACCCAAAGGTAACGTTCGGGTTTCTGTTCGTATCAGCTCATGGGATAGGGTTGCGGATCGGCTGAGCCTGCTGGGGAAGCGGAATGGTTAGCGAACCGTTCCGCTTTCCCGCGGATCACCAGCGGGAACGCTGCAAGCCGTCGTTACTTAAAATAGGTGTTTATAGAAATGGCAAGTGCCGCTGATGAGCCAGTGCACTGGCTGGGTAATGTAGGGACGCACGCGAATGGATTCATCGAGTATACGCAGTGGCAAACGAAACAGGCAGAATAGTTTCTTCTCTCGCGCTTTGACGTAAGCCAAAGGCCGCAGCGTTGTCAAATGAGTGGCAACGCGCACAGCGAGCCTCAGCGTCCGCAACCCGGGGGATGTCCGTGCGCTTCTGTGTCAAGGGGGTGAGCGCTTTGCTCTTCAAACCGCGGCACCGAGCCGCGCGGACACCCGAGCTGACCTGTACCGAGAAGCGTGCGTTGCCTGTGGACACCTGCTTGCGGTTGTTGCGCATGCTTGTACTCGACCGTGGCATGATATGCTAAGGCGTGATCGGGGAGCAGCACTTAGCTGTTACGTACGATCATCCCTGGGCCGCATGGTTCGCAAAGCATGATTTTTACAAGAAAATGGCGTGTGGGTTGCAGCACATGTCACGTGCTAGTCGTCAATATGGCCGCCACATGGTAACCGCAAACGGCATCGACAAAAGTCAAGAGAGAGGTCGATAATCGCTGCAACGTTTGCTGTAGTGCAGCGCTGGTCATGAGACGTTTGTTGGAAGTGTTAGCCCGTACTGGATATATCCAACTCCTGCTAGGAATGTGCACTGTGAGTAGGCCTTTGTTGCAACGGTTCTCGCATATCTGTTTTCGTAGCGCATTGCAGTGAATGTGTATGCATGCGGCACTTTCCCTGCAAACTGCACACTACGCAATCGAAACGATCGGCCGATTCCAGCCTTTTTTCTTACTGACATCACTTCGTGAGAGCCCGCTTAAATGCATCCCGTTCCAAAGGCGGATTTCAGCGCAAGGCGGCGCTGGAATAGGGGAGTTTCCTTGCACGGAGGAAAGAAAAACAGGTCTGCGAGAAAAGCGCGACAGAAGTCACGTGGTTCATGAGGCCATTTTTGTCCGGGCGCTCTTAGCAACGGCCACCGTATTGTTATAGTCGCTAAGCCACGAACGGCTGCAGCGCCACCCGGCGGCAGATCCAGATAAAGGTAAACGAGTGTAAAACAATGAGGAGAACTTGTCCGGGCGCCTTCCCTCCTCCCCGTACGGGCGGGAAGAGACGGCCACCTTGTCCGGTCGCTCTTAGCAACGGGTCAAAACGCCATTTGTACAGTTGCTATGCAGGGTAGCTGTTCTTTAGGCATTAAAAAACGTGGCGTCAGGGTTCCTCCTGCCATTTTCCTTTCTTCTATGTTTCCTCAGCACGAAGGAAGGAGAAATGACACAGGGTTGCCATCTTCCTAACGAATGAAGTCCAGGCGGGGGGGAGGGGGGGGCAATTAAAAATAAAACAAGTAAATTTGCATGCACTGAAGATAAAACGAGACCATCAAGGTCGATAAATTACTTTTTTTATTAGCGCGATTTGAAGCAATATTTGTGTTCCTGCTTGGCATAGTCGCAGCGACCCTCTTTGTGAGTGTCTTCATGGCGCATATCCACCACTGATTCTTGCGGCCTCTTAACTCCGCCTCGCTATTTCCGGCTTGCTAGACGTTGCTTGCCCGGTCATCACGGCGAAGGCAGCCTCATACTTGAGTCGCACTTCGACGCGGTGAGGTGTGAGTTCCAGCAGACCTAAATCCGGAAGAAATGCCTGTCTCGCCCAGGGTAAGTCGGGCCCCGCAAAATGCGATTCGTTTGGCAACCCCCAAAATTACGCCGAAGGAGAATAATGTGGCAGAAGTCACGTGGTTATTCTCCGGGTATTCTGAGCAACGGCTTTGTAGTTGCTAAGTTAGGGTAGGGTGCCTGGATGCCCTCTCGCCTCGCTGGCCATCCAGGTACCCTGAGGCAAGGTAGGGTGCCTCGATGCGCGCGCCCCCGCTAAGGCAAGGGAGGTTGTAGCGCCCCCCTATAGAGGTTATGGTCGCACTCACACACGCAAACAATGGTCGCTTGGGAGGGAAGGAAGGGCGATAGCACAGCGCTATAACTGGCTCATTGAGAGGCACCTCAACCGCACTGTGCAGGGGGAGGGGTGTGTATGGACCTCCTTCACCCGGCGACGTCACGAAGATGCGGTGGCGCTGATGTCAGCAGCGACTTTCGCATGGTAGGCAAAACAGCTACGGCCAGCCGGTGCCTACCGCAGCTGCTGCAGCTACCGGCGGCTACATATCATGCCTGCGCACTGCAGAAGCCGCATGTATTGATCAGCTGCGTCACTGTTCGATCCACGTAGTAGCATAAAAGGAAATTTAAATTAGCCCAGATAGGCTCCTCGCGATAAATACCGCATTAGTAAACTGGCTAACGGGGAATGGGCCGCGGTACTAAAGCGCGAAGCTGGGAGTCGATCGGCACTGCCACTCAATGTGCTTAATAGCATGTAAGTTACCTGCGTTCATTCACCTGCACATCAGCATAGTACGCTTATAACTGCGCAATGAAAAAAAGCACGTATGTAGCTGCGCACGCATTTATCACCTTGAGCCGGTGTGCACGGGGCCCCCGCCGGCAGGTTCACTCGCTCCCAAGGAATGCGTTCTTTTGTTAACAGCACAGCATGTTTTAATGACATGTTTTATGGCATTTGATATTTACTAGAAAGTGTTTCTTAATATGACAGACGTAATTATTTGATTCGAGTAGAAAGAAGTCTGGTAAGTTCATGCGCGGTCACGTTGGCTTGCTTAGAATAGCGTACCTTAAGTGTGCTAAAAGCCATATGCTTTTTCATTGCATCATGCATGTGTCATGTTTCATGATGCAGTCCATGACCGCGAAGCTTGTTTGGAAAGAAGCAGCCGCAGGCGTGCTACTAACAGACGTGTCGAGATTGAGAGGGGGTGCGGCAATGAAAAGTATTTTCGTTATTTATGCACGCGATATGAAACTAAATTTGGTGCAAATATGAAATTGCTACGCTAGTTTCGGTAATGCCTTTTATTTTTAGCTATACCTGGTGCAGTTCTTGGGTAATTATAATTAACACCCTCGTCAAGTCACCTCAAGGTCCTAACTAATGTTTATACAAAGCCTTGTTCTGTATATGACGCTATTACTTCTTTTTCAGATGATCATGTACTTATGCATGCATAGTTATGTGAAAACGTTTCTTACAAAAATAACGGACATAATACTGCACCTGTAGGGAAAAAAATTGAGAGATAAATTACATTCCTCAACGTCTCAGGAATCGTTTGGGACAAATAGAATCATTCTATTTTCATGCGTTACGAGATTACGAAGGTGTGAGTGATACCAATCGCAGAAAATGTGAAAGGTCAGAAAACGAACCTTATAATTAACGTTTATTTCCTCGTTTTTGGCCTCTTCGCTTGCGCTTTGGTCAAAGAAATGCGGCCCTGAACACAAAGAAAGACTCAAAGGAATTACCTCACAATTTTCGACGACACCGCATCTCGAAAGAGTACTTTATAAATTTCTACTGAATATTTTGCTATAATTTTTCGTCACGAAACAGAACACCCCAGGGCTAAGAAAAAAATAATTCCAGAAATCAAAAATTTTCACCAAATCGACCAATTTAACAAGGGGAGAAGTCGGCCTGGCTGGTGCGTGATCCTGCGGATAAAAACAGCGCTTAAGCGGGACAGCCAGAGGAGAATAAGTACACTACGCTGTCCCCACGTTTCGCACAGCACGACATTTACGTATGTCAGCAGACGGTGAGCGCACGTCTGCTCCGCCGAAAGATCGCCAGCACATCCTCTCACTACTGTCCCGAAGCAAAATCATTCTGGCTAGAGCAGAGTGCCAAAAACTTCCTATTTTATTCAATGCCTAGCGTAGAAATCAACGAAGAAACACTTTGTTTACTACTAACCATATATACAATACACAATGGCGAACTATTTCTCTGAATACACCGCACGTGGCCAACGCGAGCTCGTGTACTTCAAGAAATTACTAAGCTGTAAACATCAACCATTGCTGTGATTCGCAGAAGCTGAAAGCGCGCCTACAAGCCTTGAAAACCCGCGCTCAACACCTCTCCGCGACGACACTCCCTGGTCTTTTGCCTACCACGAGCTCGCTAGCGACTGCAGCGCCACCTCGTTTGTTTACAAACATGCAGGAGGTCCATAGGGGATAGTAGAGGGGAGGCGGGTCAGGGAGGAGGAGGGGGCAAGGTCAAGGGGAGGGCACCGAACCCAGTTCACTTCCAGATGGTTTCACTGGAGGGGGCACCGAACTCCGTTCACTTTTGGCGGCAGCTCCGTGCGTCTCGCCTCGCCGAAACGTGCGCGCACTGGCGACTTGCAGAGAGAGGGCACGCGAAAAGATGAGGGGGATTTGCCCAGACAACATGGCGTCGCGCTCTTTTCCGGCTTCACCATCACTAAAGGTGACGTCACGGCCTCTCCTGTCTCCTCTTTCCTCCATGCCCCTCGCATCGCGCATCTAGATGCGAGTATACTCCCTATCATACTGAAATCGCAATAAGATTAACTGTCAATTACAATGACAAGGCCTTTTGAGCAGGTTTGACGACAAAAGGTTTCATGTAGATATCTGCGCCTGAAAAAAGAAAAAAAAATGCTGAAGGGGCGTTCACGTAATGTGAAACAAGCCTGGGAATCAGCTGTTGAGCGGTTTGTTTGTTTTTTATGGGGGTAATGTATAAGGAGTTTAATGAAATCAATGGGTCATGTGCCTCGCTATGTGATGATGTCATTTCGCACGGACGAAGACGAGATCTCAGATCAAGGAAAAGCAGGATGGGGGGGGGGGGGGGGCTATAACAGCGCTGCAAAAGGTATTTCTGCTGCAAACATGTATCCGAAGCGCTCCAATTTAGCAGCAGAGACGTTATTCCGTCGCTTCAGCTCGTTACTGTGCGTCAGTAAGGCCTGACCACTACGCGATACATCGAATCTTGCGGGTAGAATACAAGTAAGCGCTGCAACCGAATGCCAAGATACACCTCCAGGTGTCACCTCTGTGCAATATTTGAGATTAGACTGAAAATGGCTTACGGAGCGAAGTTGACATGGTGATAGAGACAGCGACCCACTCGAACTCTGGAATATTCCCTTTCTGCTCTCGCAGTCCGCAGCTTTCCACTTGGATAGCTAAAGGTGACTCCGCGCTCAAGGCGGCCGAAACTGGTATAGGAGTAGGACATTGCGGGAGAGCGACTGGCCTTTCCGGTTGCCTCGAAACTCTGAGACGGTGCACACGACATGCCAAGAAATGCGATTGTGACGTAAGAGAGTGTCTTCATACAGGTATCACAAACGATCGCGCCTTAGCTGCTTCCAGCTAGATACAACGTTTGTGTGTGCAACAGGTGCTTCTAGGGCAGAACTTTGACCGCGCCAGCTGGGGAAAGTAGTTTGCGAGCGGAAATGTCATATTCAGTTTTCGTGGGAACCGTTTCTAGGCCATTGCGTCCTTGACAGTACAATAGTTAGTCACTTAAAGGTTTATGGGTGTTTAACGTCCCAAAGCGACTCAAACTATGAAGTACACCGTAGGGAAGGGCTCCGGAAATTTCGACCACCTGGGGTTCTTTAACGTGCACTGACATCGCACAGCACACGGGCCTCTAGAATTTCGCCTCCATCGAAATTCGACCGCCGCTGCCGGGATCGAACCCGCGTCTTTCGGGTCAGCAGCCGAGTGCCATAACCACTGAGCCACCGCAGCGGACAGTTACTCACTTGAATTAAATAGTTTGAATAATTTTAAACTTTTCGGATAGCACCATATACTGTTCTGCACCGGATATATTTTTTTGTGTGCGTTGTGTGGACTGGAGAAATCTATGAAGGCATTTTTTTTCGTTTTTTAAGCGGTGGAAGATGCAATCAATAATACAACTGATGTGTTTGCTATCAGCTACGCTGTTGTGCGATACCAGAAGCTGTCTTATCGTTTTTCTAACCGCATAAAACCGATAGTTTTTGCAACTTTAATTAGATTAGCTTGCAGAGAGGCATGTATGAAAGATGCAGAGGCACCAATAAAATTTATGAACGGCGTTCAAGATAACAGGAATGGAACCGATAGTCTTATTCGCTGCAAGTTTGTCACTTTAATTAGATCTGCCTGGAAGCTTATTACGCGCCGCATTTCGACCTTACAGCCGCCATAGAGTGTCTAATACCTCCTGTCACACGGGCATGGCTGAACCCGTTTCCATTCCCTTTGACCAAGGTAGTCTTCATCGCGAGGAAGGTGCGCACAATACACGGCAGTCTTTATGAAAAGGAACGTTAAATAAGTGCCCAGCAAAAGGAGATCGATCATCGCCATCGAAGGGTGAAGGGAGCATTGTCATTTCACTTCCGAGTAAGTGAATAACATTTTTCTTCAATAATTTTTTATTTACTAGTAATTATTAGTCTTTATCGCCTAAAATAAGTTTTCCAGCTCGGTTAGTCACGCTTAATTCTAGTGACTACACTATACTCTCAGACTAGGCGCTCGATGACTTGCCTTGATTGCGCTTACTTCTGTTTCTTTTAAAATCTGTCACACGCATGCTCGCACCTCGCACGTGTAGCCGTGTAGCGCTATGATGGACGACGCATTCGCGCTACGAGCACAGCCTCCGCTAGGGAAGCGTCAGAGCGGAGAATTCGCACAGTCGCAATCCATTTCACAGGCTTTCCATAACGCCGCACATAGTGTCCAGCAGAGAGGAGAAAAGCGCTACGCTGAGAACATGCTCGTTGTTTTTTGCAAAAACGTTTTTTTTTTAATCATATGTCTCGATAACTGCATTTGTGGAAAAAAATAGTATCAAAAACATTTCAGTTGTTTTGAACGTTATGCGTTTGTGTTTGCAGTAAATGCACGGCGCCTACGGGCCCCTGGCGGTTCCTCTGAGAATCTCGTTACAGACCGTATAACACGACGGCAACTCCTTTCAGGCGAACTCCCTTGCGCTCTTTTAGGTCAAGGAAGCTCCTGAGTCGGCCGTGCGTGGCAGGGGTAGAAAGATTAAATTTTTTCACCTTCTCTCGATAGAGGTGGCAGCTATATAGCGTGACAAAAAGCGGTGACGTCATTGTTGTTTGTTCTAATAATAATAATAATAATAATTAGTTTTGGGGCAAAGGAAATGGCGCAGTACCTGTCTCATATATCGTTGGACACCTGAACCGCGCCGTAAGGTAAGGGATAAAGGAGGGAGTGAAAGAAGAAAGGAAGAATTAGGTGCCGTAGTGGAGGGCTCCGGAATAATTTCGACCACCTGGGGATCTTTAACGTCCACACTGACATCGCACAGCACACGGGCGCCCTATCGTTTTTTCTCCATAAAAACGCAGCCGCCGCAGTCGGGTTCGAACCCGGGAACTCCGGATCAGTAGTCGAGCGCCCTAACCACTGAGCCACCGCGGCGGGTTTGTTTGTTCTGCAATATCAGAAAACGCTGACCCAATCTTAGAGCGCTCTCTGGCGACTAGACGTGAAAAGCGTCGGCTTTTTCCTGCACGAAGTTTTTGCTCAACAAAAAGGACTGCCTTACAGTTACATTAGCAGTAGAAGAAACGCTGCAAAGAAACCTTAGAGCGGCCATTCTTATTCTCCTTTGTCTATTCTGCAAATTCTTTAAACGGCTCGCATTAGCTAGCTGTTATACCCAGAGGCAAAGCACGTGAAAATTATTAGGACCTTAGTCACACAAGTGTTTTCTAAATTGGTCAATAAATTGTTCTTGGCCACATATATGTAAACTGCGGTGCTGCCGCGACACCACATTTCATTCCAACAGAAAGCCACACAGGTGCTGACGTGGTACCTGAAGTTAACTCGGCGAAATAGCCACATGCAATCAAGCAGTGGTTTTGCTTGCCTGTACACATTATCCGTACTCTATTATTCCATCCCAGTATCTTCTCCTTTATTGCCCTCCTTCTTTAGCCACTGCGCATGCGCACAGCCGCTTCCGAGTGTTCTGCGCACGTACTGTTTCCTGCCGGGTCTAGTTGGTTTCCTGGTGTGCTACCAATTAAGAAACTCCTTTGGAGCTCCCCGCCCGCGGCACGTGTTTTCTCGAATGAGATGGGGTGTTTATGGGGGGTCGCGGCAACGTCTTCGGAGGGGAGCGTCAAAATCTGGAGTTGCCTTAAGCTTCCCAGGGAGGCTGTCGAAGGTGTACTCACTGCAGTGGCGTGGCCAGACATTTTTTTTTTTTTACGGGAAGTTTCAAAATCGTGTTTGTCTTGTGGGGGGAAAGAGTTGGGTGATAACATACCTCGGCAAAATGACGAGTGCTCACTCAAGCTCATTTACAAAAGTTTGCTCAACCTACAGGCTCACTCACACTTAAAGAGGCTCTGGCTCACTCGAACTCATGAACTCAAACCCATTTAGGCTCACAACTCACTTGGGATCATTCAGACTCATCAGTCGTCCGAGGTCAACCACCCATAGCGACTCACGTCTCACTCACTCATGACTCATCTAGGCTCACTCATATAGGACTCGCGTCTTATCTGGACTCATGGTTCATCTAGGCTCGCTTATTTTGACGCACGACTGATCTTAGCTCCCTCAGTTCTTCTCAGAACTCGTATGGACTCATTCACTCATTTCAACTCACGACCCATCCGCGCTCACTCATTCGGGCTCACTCGCACATTACAACTCATGACTCACCCAGGCTCACATTGACTCAGGACTCCTATAAGCTCACATACTGGACAGCTGAATCATTTTTACGCCCAACGGCCTAAGGTACGCGTCTAAAATGCCGAAGAAAGGTGTTAAAAGCACGGTGATGCCATGAGCTCTTAACTGCAGCTAGCTTGTAGCCAGGCCTGGCTGAGACGCCTAGAGGCCTGTAGCTGCCACTCGCGGGACTTGAAGACCTGAGGCCGCTGCATGTGTTCTGAAACCAGTTCAAAAACAGCAAAGGAAGGAATAGAGCAACCCCGATAGAGCAAGCCACAGCTAATACTCAACGAGACCAAGCGCGGAGAATAATAATTTTTTCTGGCCTTTTCGTAATGTTCAAGAGGGCAGCAGCCAGAAAAATTACACATAACGAAACAATGAAATAGCTCTGTACCAACATCTCGGCCAAAAGCGTAGTTAGTATTACGAGTTCACAGGAAATTCGCGTTTATGAACGTTAAACTCGAGCCCAATCGGCATCATAGGTTCAGTTGGAATCATGGGATTGTTTAATCTCACATCATGGACTTATTCTATTTCACAGGCCCACACACTACCTGACTGACCAGGATTCAGATCATGATCTGAAGGTGAATCCACTCTCGCCACCACTCAGATCATGATCTGAATGTGGGCCCATACTCACGACTCACATCATGATTTGAATATGAGCCCGGACTCACCACTCAGATCGTGAACTGAACGTGAATCCGGATTCATTCACGACTCATTCATGATCTGAATTTGAGTCCGGACTCACTCACGACTCAAGTCATGATCTGAATGTGAGTCCGAACTCACTCACAATTCAGATCTTGATTGGAGCGTGAGTCCGGACTCACTCACGACTCAGATATGATCTGAAATGAGCCTGAGCGAGCCCGAGTGAGTCGACTCATGAGTGAGTCCGCCGACCTACGGGTGATAAGGAAATAGTTTCATATGAGGCTAGCCACATTTCTACGATTTCGAAATGATAGGGCTAACGATAAAGAGACAGAAAGTGAGTGGGTTAGGCAACAAACGCGAAGAATGATATCGTAGCTGAAATGAAAAATAAATGGACGTGAGCAGGGCATTTAACGCGGAGAGCACATTACCAGTCGTCCCTAGGGATAACAGTGTGAGTCCCTGGCGAAAGCAAGCGCAGCAGGGAGTGGATGAGATTAGGAAGTCTGCGGGAGAGGGCGGCCGCAGACTTCCTGTGCCGTAGAGTGGACGTATTTGGGCTGACGACGATACTTCGACGGGAGGAAAGGAGTTTAGCCCAGCCGGCCGCCCTCCGGTGACGTCTTTGAATCACCGGTTCACTGCCATCGTGCAAGCGTGACCGCGGCGCTTCTCGCACTCGTCATCCCTGCTACCACCAGGCGGAAGCAGCTAACCATAGACCACCTTGCGCTCACCCCATCCCCGCGCGCATGTCCATTTTTTTTTACACCGACAGCTGTTAATGTTCCATTTCCCCAGTTGTGCGGCGTCGGCGTTCGTAACACCGCGCCATGCTGATTGGTTAGTATGCAGCGGCGTCACGTATGACGTCACCGCAACTCGCCACACTGACTGGTCCGCATACAGTGACGTCACTGCGACGTGTCATGGCAACGCACCCCGCTGTGTGATCCGATTACCGTGACATCGTAAGTGACACTATAAAGACGTCAGCGCAGTCTGCCGGATACGAAGACAAATGGTAACGAATAAACGATATTATATTCGCCACCTAGAACAGCTGCCGCAAAATTTCGCGTTACGCAGTGGTAAGCCTTCTGCGAGTTTTTCTTTCTCGTATGTACAAGCGAATTTGAAAGACCAGTTGAGACATCAGCTATTGAATTGCTCCCACTATTTGTTTGCGGAAATCAATCAAACTTTTTTTTGCTAAATTTGGATGGGACAATCAGGAATGCTACTTTACTGAGAACGTTTCGCAGTGGGTATGCAACTATACGTTCACATTGTTGTTATCCACGCGCTTATAAGAGGAGTGTGCCCTTTAAAAATGAGATATTGTGTATTACTTTGGATTTCATTGGCTCGCTTGCGCCTCTCCCTTGGCATGCAAGCGCCCTCTGCCATCAAGATGAGGCAGCGCTCTTCCACAATGCCCCACACAGCGCATGTCGAAAAAAAAAAACCTAGCATGAAAAGTCAGTGTGTTTCAAAAGCGCAGCACCACCCATATGCAATGCCTGCCGGCGCCCGGCCACCTGCAAGTCTGTATTGCGCAATCCTCTGCATGACGATTCGTTTGTTTACTATGTTGTGTTGTGCAGCTTCTTACTAGTGGTTTTGGTGTGCTGCTTGGTGCATCTGTTAAGTGGCCGCACGTACTGCCTAGGGCCACAACTGCGGCCGTGGGCGAAGCACTTGCAGCCTATACAGCTCCCGAGTTCTGTTGGTGCGTTTTGCATGTCCAACTACGTGCAGAGATGAAAAGATTAGGTCCCCATACCATCCCATACTGAATGCATTACGACAATGAGGCGGAAGACACATGTCCCCCCGTGGAAGTCGCACTGTCCAGCTGGCTACAGCAGCGGGGTAGCTGCTCAGAGAGCCGGAAGGAGTATGAACGAATAAGAACATAATGCACAAAAATGGGGACGTGAAACAATGAGGCGGAGCTTGCCTGTCAAGCAGCGCTGTGTCTGCTTTCGGCTTCACAAAAAGTGACGTCAAGGCATGTACTCAATTTTAGTTTCCTGCATACGAAACGCAAAAAATAACTGCGACGTCACCAGGCATAAGAAGCTCAAAGCACCTGAATTCTCAAGCAACGAAACTGGGGAGCATTTATTCGCAGTAATCACGAATGACTTCGCAATTTCGTCATTACAGGAAGCGATGTGCCAATAAATATAAGGCTATAAAACATCTGCTCTACAGGCGCCGTTTTCATTACGATTGAGGACGCTGTCCATTGTTTGGCTTATATGGCTCAAATCGGCAGCTATCTTAAAACAAAAAGCAAGCGCCACTCAGTTACGCGTTGAAGTCTCAGGCAGACGGCATATGGAGAAAGCCAACGTTCCACTTTTAACGACGGTGAATTGGTTGAACGTACAGCACAGCAAGGAAAGCGCATTTGGACTGAAGCGGATGGACCGTCGCTTTGAAGGGCGCCCCCATGATGTCACGCTGTATATATACGCAAGTACCGCCAAAGCAGCATGGTACGCCTCTTGAACGGATTCCTCATACGCTGCCGATACAAATGCAAAGAGAACTACACAAATCGGCGCATGCAGACGGAAGACATTCTACTTGCAAGTTTCAAGACACAGGCAGGTGAAAAGGTGCGAAGAAATTGCATTTCACTCGCCCAGTGACGAAATTGGCCGCTACCAATCAGCGCCGCGCTATGCGCACACGCAGCGGAAGCTCCCATGTCACGGTTGCCCAGTTAGCTCAGCTGGAAACCCATCCTCATGCCACAGTCGTGTTTTTAACTTTTTAGTTGTCGCCGCTCCGACCCCTGGTCAACATACACCACGGGCAGGGCTCCACTGTCACAGTGAACCTTTTTTTGTCCCGTCTGTTCTTACTTCTTTTCATTCTTTGTTTTATGGAGGTTGCGAGCAAACCGCCCTGTCCGTACACTTTTTTTTTTTATCTGCCTCTTTGGCGTCTACCTCGAACAGCAGCGCTCATCTTTATTGAAACGAAGTTAGAAGCAGCGCCCTTTTTCACCTTCTTGATTAACTTTCGTTTCGTCCATTTCGAGTTTATTTTCAAATTGCACCCCACGCGTAAAGACAAGAGGCATTCTTCTCGACTCGTTTGCCGAGTAAAAAGGCACAAAATGCCCACTGCAAGGCCGACTGATCACCAAGACAGGTCATATCCGCTGCCACATATCGCGCACCTCAAATGCGCTGCACAGAAGCGCCGCTACGTTCGTTGTGGAAAGCCATGTTTCGACACGCACCGGCCCGAAATTAGTATTTTCTGGAGCATATTAATATTCCGAACATTGCGATCTCGGTGCTCTCGCTAAGCGCTGAGGCATCGCCATGCCACTCGTTACAATAAACGGCGCTAAAAACTACATGCTTTACAAGCTGAAAGGGAAGAGTTGCAGAACTCCTATGACGTTACCTTCGTCGCACATGCTTCGCTACACTGCTTCAAGCGTCTGGGCGGTTACGACGACGATGTTAAGAAATGGTAGGACTGGCAGATGTGTGGCGAAAGTACATCTGGGGCCGTATTCTATAAGCTGTCCATTGGTCATTTCGCGTCCGTCTGGTCTTCTGCCATCAGTCGCTCAAATATATCCGCGGCTTTCAAGCGACCCGGCCATTGGGTGGTTGGCGACCGGAACTCACCATTGGCTGGCACTGACTGCGATATGAAGCCACTGGCGAGTTACATCGCAGCGCTTTGTCAATAGCAGGCTACCGTACGTACCTGCCCACTGGCTGCCATTGGCTGCGATATGCAGCCAACGGTGAGGTCCGGTCACCTTCTACCCAATGGGCGAGTCGCTTTCCGCAGACGCTTGAAAGCCGCGGGTATATTTGAGTGGCCGATGACATAAGACCAGACGGACGCGAAATGGCCATTTTAGAATGGACAGCTTATAGAATACGGCCCCTGGAATATCTCACGAAGCAGTACAATCGGTGCTAGATAGAAATCACGAAGCCATTTTGAATAATGCCCCGGGAACACAGCGACAACTGATTGGCGGAGAGGATGGATGACGTGCGCTGGAACTGTTGCCAGACTGCAGCGCAGTTCTTCAGCCGGTTGCGACTATGCACGCGACTGTCTTCAGCAGCAGCTTGCGTCGCTGCTGAAGAGGCCGCGAGCCGCTAGTAATATATCTAGAACGATGCACAAATCAGAACACAATTCGGCAATGAGCTGAGCTGCTCACCAAGGAAATGCGGAAACACAGCAGCTCAAACGAGGAGACTTGCACATCATTCGTAAGCACACGCTGATGCGGCCACCGGCTCAGCTGCCCTGGCCTGTCAGCGCTCAACCGCGGCTTCGACTGCTACGCTAACAACGCAAAAAAACCGCTCGAGCTCGTGGCGAAGCTTACCTCAAGTGCACAAGCAGGTCGCTGAAAAAGCGCGCTCACGCGAGTGGGGCTGGGCCGCCAGGGTTGAGCGCGGCTCGTCCTCATAGACCGCCCGTCGTCAGAAGAACTGGGCGGACACGCCAGCGAGTATATTAAGGCTGCTTGCGCACGGAGCGTCCGACGCTTTCGCGGAATTGGGAAACTGACTTATATCTGCTCCGCGAGCGCCGGCGCCCAGAAGCGCCTTTCCGGCAGCCGCCGCATTTTGCAATGCGTCCGCTCTGGGCTCACCCGCACAGGCTGCGCAAGTACCGCCAGCAGCGGTGAGCATTGCAGCACCCCCGCTAGTACGCGCGAAGTCAGCGCTGGCGGTGTAGCAACTCCGATAACCACGTCGGAAACGCGGGCCTAACGTGCAGCCCTCCTGTCAGCGGCAGTCGCCTCCTATCGCACAATCGCTGTGACACGCGGGACATTATAGCGGGCCGCCTGCAGTGAGAGCTCTAGAGCTGCGCCCCTATATATATCACCGCCTCACAGCGCAGTTGTGTTTTTCTCCCAATCCAATCGCCTGTGACTCAACGACGACCATCGGAGAGAAGCGGCGAGACGCGAAATGTTCGTTGCACCATTTTCTCATTTACGGAACAGCAAGTTGCGGCACCGAACCTTGTGCTCCATTTTTTTTTGCAAAAAGACTTCACAAATTGACACGAAATTTTCGGTGTTTCGAACAGGGTGCCCAGTTCATTTTTGGAAATTATGACATCAGGCTGGAGTTAGCTTTGAGTTAAGAGGGGGAAAAAAAAGGCAAACGTCGCTGCACTCAAACATTCATACAGGTAACAACTCCAGGAGCCTATCTCCACAAGAAATAGGTTAAAACTCCTTCACATTTCTTCGTTTACAGCAGTCCCTCTTCGAGATTGCCAAAGAAAGCGTACAACTTTCAGATGTGAAGGTAATGCAGTGCGAGTAGAACAGCGATATGGCGGCAACTCGCGACGAATTCGCGTTGCGGTAACATAGCGTGGCCGAGCGCCATTGGGGCGGCGCCGTGCAGTCTGTTTTGAAACGGGGCAGCAAATTGCTACACCGGACCACGCATCATTCCCCGGTACTGCATGCATGGTGTAATTGGACCCAGGCGCACAAAACCAGAAGGTGCGTGCGCACTGGTGCAACACTACACTCGCGGGTCTATAGAGAGGTCGCTCGGCTTTTTAATTACTAACACGTCCAGTTTGGCCTCGCCGAATTCGCTATGGCTAGCAGGTAAAATACGCATTGCTTCGCTACATCGGGTTATTCGCTGCTTCCATTCCTAGAACTCTGCTACAACCACTTCCGTACCGCGCTATAGGCAGTGAGGATTCTTAGGGGGCATCGCAACGGATACGGTAAACGCACAAGCCACATCTGCACGCTCGAAAGTTATGGGAACTTAATAGGCAATGAAGCCGGGCCGGTTATGCACCTTCAACACAGGTGCAGGGGGCACCTTTTGAAGTGCGCTCTACTTACCGACGGTGACTGGGACGAATGGCGGCACTGAATACGGCGGCGGCCGGCGAGAGTACAGAAAAGCACAACGAGGGGGCGCCGTTCGCCACTGCTCTTCTTTATTAACTGAGGTCCACGCGAATACAATGGTGGCAGGCGCGAGCTGACGGGAGACAGAAACGTCACCTGGTGCCGCGAAAAGGCGTTCCTCACTTGACACCACAATACGCGCCCTCGTCAGCGTTGCGGCAGCGAAAAAGCACGCGTGGAGCATAGCCTGCCAAGCCAACGGAAGGAGGCCATCCATAGACCGCGTACTACCTGACGGCGTGCCTTGCCCTGGCAGTCGGAGCTCGCCCTCGCAAGCTTGCATTTCAGAAACTTTCGCGGTGACTGCAGAAAATGACGACGAAAGCGCAATCATTCAACGGGATGAAAAAAAAAATTGTTAGTGTGCTCAGCTAATCCAAGATATACAAAGCTAAAGCTGTCGGCGTTCACTGTGTTCATTGCCGTAGGCGTTGACAACGTTCTAGACTCCGACGATTTTGAGGAAAGGAAGGGCGCATAACTTCCTCCCTGGGTCAGTGGACGCCTCACTCGCGCTTTGATATACGTGGCGCTGGTGAGAGAGAGAGAGAGATGTGGCCTGCATGCGTTAGCGCTGACAACGTCGTGACAGACACGCGGCACTGCACCATTAACTGCCACCTGCGGGGTGGCAGCGTGGGCGCGCTGCCCATCCAGTGTGCGGAACGCAATCAAAGCTGGTTTTTGCAGTTTTACACCAACGCCACGTACGTGAAAGCGAGCTTGAGGTGTCCACTGCCACAGGGAGCCAGTTGTGCGCCTTTTCGTGAAAATGAACGGCCTCTACAACGTTGTCAACGCCAATGAACTCACCGAACGCCGGTTTCCATGGTATGTGAGTGTAGCGAAAAACGGGAGAAGGGATAAAGGAAGACGCAAACAACAAAGGCGGCGGTTTGTTTGGTTTTTGAGGAAAGGAAATGGCGCAGTAACTGTCACATCTTGGTAGGCACCCCAACCGCGCAGTAAAGGAAGGGATAAAGGAGGGAGGGGGAAAGAAGAAAGGAAGGAATAATAATAATTTGGGGGGGGGGGGAAGGAAATGGCGCAGTATCTGTCTCATATTCGTTGGACACCTGAACCGCGCCGTAAGGGAAGGGATAAAGGGGGAATGAAAGAAGAAATGAAGAGAGAGGTGCCGCAGTGGAGTGCTCCGGAATAATTTCGACCACCTGGGGATCTTTAACGTGCACTGACATTGCACAGCACACGAGCGCCTTAGCGCTTTGCCTCCATTAAACGCAGCCGCCGCGGTCGGGTTCGAACCCGGGAACTCCGGACCAGTAGCCGAGCGCCCTAACCACTGAGCCACTGCGGCGGGTAAAGGAAGGATGAGGAAATTGAAAATTAACAATTGGTCCTTGAGGATAGGCGCGACGCGGCGCAGCGACGAAACACCTGTGGAACGGAGCAGCTGGTTGCCATGGTTACGGCGCATGCGCAGCTGTGGCCTCGGACAGGCACGGCGAAACTCACTTCTACTAGCCTAGTGTATCTTTCGCTACAACGATAGAAAAAAAAATTCATCGCCGGGACAGATTCACCGAGGGCAAATTGAAATTGGCCTGTATCGATAGATTACCGCATTCTAACGACAAAGACGCTGCTTTGGCTTAAAATTGAGTTTTTATAGCTAGAAAAGGCAAGAAAAAAGTGAAATACGAAAAATTGGCCATCACCGGCAGATTTCGCAAGTAAACGGCGGTGCGTCGACATTTTTGGCGCGGATCTCAGTGTCTGGACAACACCCCTATTTGCTTTAAAGCGGCGACTATAGGGAGGCCCTTTCGGCGTAGACGTAAGGAGCCTGATTCGAGCGGGTGGTAATATGAACTCCTCACTTCAGCGTACCGTTGAGAGACTCAAGGTAAAACAAAATAGCTGCCCAATGTAAAAACATGAGCCTCAAGCTAGCTCCAAAACTGGGCAGAAGGCAAGAACTGAGCCGGAGTACCCGGGTTCGAACCCGACCGCGCAGGCCGCGTTTCGATGGGGGTGAAAAGCAAAAGGCGCCCGTGTGCTGTGCGATGTCAGTGCACGTTAAAGGTCCCCTGGTCGTCGAAATTATACAGGAAACCTCCACTAAGGCACCTCTTTCCTCCTTCCTTCTTTCACTCCCTCCTTTATCCCTTCCCTTACGGCGCAGTTCAGGTGTCCACCGAGATATGTGAGACGGTTACTGCGCCATTTCCTTTCCTCAAAAACCAAATTTCATTTTTCATTTCAAGAACTGAACAGAGGGGCTAACGGAACGCTCCCCGCAAGGCAAAATTCGCCGACGGCACTGTTTTTTTTCTTTATCAAAGAAGATTCTCGAAGACGGCTAACACTTTAAATAAAAACATCACGATTTCTTTCTCGGTTATTTTCTCATAAAAAAAATCGCCTTCGCCGTGTGAAGGAAGGTGGTTACGAGAGGAGAGGAAAAATGGTGAGGGCAAGTTCCTCCCACCTTTTTCTTTTCTTTGCTATCCCGCTACGCTCCTGAGGGAAGTAAAACACCTCCTGAGACACATTGACGTTGCCAGTCAAGACACAGGTTTAATGCCACAGTTCCTCGCATAGATTCAACACAACCAAGAAGCACTCCGCAAATAACTGCACTGTGGCATGCATCTCTATCTATAGCTTATAATACTCACCTTGGCTAGGTCAAAAAGCGAATCCTTTCACACCACCATGAACTATATACAGCCCATTACAAGCAACTGTCCAAAAACCTACAAACACTCTATACACGTAAGCGCACAGGTACAGCGCACTATACCTGTACGCTAAGCACGGCAGTAGCAAAGCTAACAAGTGGTAGTGGCCATATACAGTCTGTATCGAGCACATGACGTACCGTGAATACTATTTTATCAGCATATTTATCACCCGTAGCGAATAACTGCCGATGGGCGAGGCAATACCAGCCCGCTGTATACCCCAGGGCATACATGGCGAAATTACTTTTGAAAAGTAATTAAATTACATTACAAATTACTCTTCTAAAAACCGCACAAGTTGAATTAAATTGCATTACCAATTACTGCTCACACAAAGCAATGACATTACATTGCAATTACTTCCGAAAAGTAATGTTAAATGACTCTATTTTTCATGCAAACAAAGAACCAGAGAAAAATGAGTAAAACACCAAATTATCTCTCTAGACGTGACGCACACATTTTTTGGTATTCTCGCCGAATTCCGCCCCACCAATATATTCCCCATCCCTCACCATTCCAAAAGCACGCGTCACCACAGAGATAAGGCACGGCACCAATTAAATTACTTCAATTTCGTTGCAGTAATTTAATTGTTGTAGTGTCTGCTTCAGAGCGGAGGCCCTCGAACTGGGTTCCGCGGATGCCTTGGGCTCTTAGGAGTGCTTTTAGGGTTTCCCGAAAAACTAAATTCATGCATCCCCCAACCACCACTTTCCCTTCGCCAACTTTATTTTTGGACTACTAATACTTAGCGTAGCTTCTCACAGCCGAATGGTTCACTACACAGTCATTACTAAAATCGAATTTGAACATTTTTTGAGGAGCCGTACGTGCGTCCGCACGCTCTTTCTTGCATTATGTTTGGCAGGAAGGGACGGTTGCCAAGACACGCAGGAGGGTTTCTCAGCACCTTTGGAAAGCCTTTGCGGTTTCCCGTGGCTAAAATGATTGACAACCCTTGTCCCAGAGCAACCGCCACTTATCTGTTCCTGAGAGAGCCTGTTTTCCAATAAACTCTAGTTTCACTTGCTTCAAAAATTAATTCGAATTCAGCTTTTAAAAAAAACCGTCGTTGTTTCGAAGCCAGAACCTGCAATTGTATTAGCTGCTACGTGCAGCTTTTCGGAGCCACTTAAAACCACTCTGGCCTTTGGCACCCACAGGCAGAGACACCAGGATTTGCGCGCAAAAAGAACAACAAAAGAAAACTTGGACGCTGCCGTTCAGTTGGCCACATCGACCTATGGCGACTGGGTATAAGTGACAATGAAGCAGATCATGTCTGCGACGTGCTTCATACAGGCTGACACTACCGACCTCGCGAGAAAGTGAGGATATCTTTCCGCGTTGTACAATTGTTTGTGCACATTGTCTCCTCCGTTAGCGAGATATTGCGTACGAGCAATTATTTCTGCGTTATCAGCAGTAGACACAGCGCCGCCGCCGACTACAATCGCGCGTTACCTGTAGCAGCTCTTCCCACAGGCGCTTCGCTTGTTTCATCGCTCGGAGTTCGCGCACCCCCTCTTCTTCAACCGCGCACATAGCCACACTGAAGATGTCAGCGCGCCCCTGCGTGCTCTGTGAGGTCCCTCCTCCTGCCCCGCATTGCTTATGACACACGATATATGACCTACGTCAACAGATATGGAGGGGAAAACATAATCGGGAGAGAACGTCACGTGGCAGTTTTGAAGCCTAGTCGTAAAAAATAACACGCAGAAATTCGGCCTAATGTAACCGCTCGTGGGGCGTTTCACTAGCCACGGCCGAGTCTTGGCCGTCGTGTGGGACCGACTTTAACGCACCGGGAGCGAAAAATAGGAAAGGGAAAAACTTCAGAGAGCTTTGCTTGCGAATGCCGGCCGCATGAAGCAACGCTCTCTCCCGAGTTTTTTTTTTTTTTTCCATGCTTCAACCTAACCGAAAGCGTCGCTATCGTGCAGTCATTGCACTGAATGTGCGCCGTTGCAACTTGAAATTATAAAAAAATTAAAAAAGTACCATGCGATGATGGCCGGGATATAACCAGGCCTGGCTTTAGGCGAAAGTGGCAGGGCAGGGAGAGAGAGAGAATAAACTTTATTGGGCAACTTTGAACGCGGGCCAAAATACAGGGGTCACAAGAAGGCCTAACCCTAAAACTCTCACGCATATAGCCGGTTGATTTAGCTTCGACCAATTGGCTTTCTCGATTTGTTGTTCTGCGTACGTCTCGCGTGGGACGTACATATTGTCACGACTGAAGTCACAGGGAAGGTACACGTTGCCGAGGACCAGAGAATAAGGTCGGCTTGCCGTTCCGATCACAGAGTCACAGAGACAAACAAGGCTGTCGCGCGGCGCTAGGCACGTGGCAATATGACATTTCTGAACTTTGGCGCAACGAGTTCGCGAGCCTCCTTTTCATCCAGACCACAAAGACCCGGTAATTCGCTCTGTCAGACCTGGCTGCAGCCTGCCTCCCCACCCTCCCAACTCATTTCATTTCGTCTCTCTGCGACACTTTTCCTGTACAGTAAACCGACCAGATCTAGAACAGAACAACTGCCAACCACAACACTGCTGGCACCACTATGACGCTTTACTAAGGATAAAATATGCGCTGCAACGCTATTTTTCTTCTGTCAAAGTAGGAAGCTTACCGCTGAGCAAATTGTCGCGCTAAGCGATCTAATACCACCTTTGTAATGACGCTGTCTGCAGCTGGCCCCACAATGAAGATCTAAATTATCACTTTAGGTGTCCGAGACTCTGCAGGCTCGTCTTCTTGTACTTTTCACTTTTTATACCATTAATATTTACGCTTTGAAAGTAAGTACATAGGTTGCATACGCAATTACCTCCGTAAACCTTTGTTCTTCGCTAAGGTGTAGATATAACTTTCCGGTAGGTGGAGAAGGCACGCCTGGACCGAAGGAAAACGGAGAGGAGTTGGCTCGCAATTTCGCATCTGTCGTTAATTAGCTCGCCATTTTGTGACCCTTATGGCCTGAATCGGGAATCCTTTCTTCCTTTGCATTTACGTTGACAAAGAAAGATGCAGTTGCTGAGCGCGCTTTGTGTACGCTTTTTTTTTTTTTAGGCACGCAAAAGGCGCGTTGTTTCGTCGGCTGCATAGAAGAACAAACCAGACAGTCTGCTAAAACGAAGAATTGCAAGTTAGCAAAATTCGTTAAACGTAATTGCCCTACCAAGGGTACTTAGGGGCTGAACTGCCGCGAAGAGGAAAAATGCACGCAACAAGAACTCACGGCATCGGTACAGCAAATGAGTTTTTATTGACCAAGCCACAATGAACACGATCGAACTAACCGGACAAAAAGAAATAGGCACCGGCCAATTATGCAAAGGGAGGGGGAGAACGGCACTTGTGTCTGGGACGCATGTGCAAAATATCAACCATTCAAACGTAAGGGGGGCAGCGCTCATCTTGTTTTGTTTTCTTTGGAATTAATTCTGTCAAAGTCAGCTATTATCATACACTCTCTCACTACTTCTGTAGTCGCGGGCAAGCTTGTGGTCACTCACCGTAGAAAGAGCGCAGGCGGCCGGTCCAAGCTGCAAACCTACAAAGACAAGAAAACGCGCGAAGTTCAAGCATTTACTTGAAAAGAAATATTTTAAGCCGTGCCAACCGCGCCTTGCATTCATTTCAACATATATATTAGAATCACAAGGTCTTTGGTAGGATGAAGTCACCGTTGCTATCTCGTTATATAATCGCGTTACGTGATCGAGAGAACAAAACAGGTGCAGCGAGCCCGACAACGTTCATAATAATAATGATTGGTTTTTGGGGAAAGGAAATGGCGCAGTATCTGTCTCATATATCGTTGGACACCTGAACCGCGCCGTAAGGGAAGGGATAAGGGAGGGAGTGAAAGAAGAAAGGAAGGAGGAGGTGCCGTAGTGGAGGGCTCCGGGATAATTTCGACCACCTGGTGATCTTTAACGTGCACTGACATCGCACAGCACACGGGCGCCTTAGCGTTTTTCCTCCATAAAAACGCAGCCGCCGCGGTCGGGTTCGAACCCGGGAACTCCGGATCAGTAGTCGAGCGCCCTAACCACTGAGCCACCGCGGCGGGAGACAACGTTCATTCATAGCATTATTCGCTCAAAGATGCGGTGACGGAGGGACCACGTGATTTGCATCGCTGCTGCCGCGACGGCGCACTCTTGCCACATAGTATGCGTCAGCAATCGCGCTCTTCCTACACACACTACGTGGCTTCTCGTTGGCAGTGACGTCATTACAGCTTTCAGCCCCATGCTTTCTGCCCCCTGGTTGTTCCGCTAGATGACAACCGTATTTTTGGAAATGTATCAAGACAGCTGCGCCACGGCCGGATACAAGGACGCGGACAGCTGCGACTTGCACTGTTTCGCAGGTAAAAAATAATAATAATAATAACTTACAAAAAGAGATATATACTATGGTTTCAGATTTACGTTTATGGGGGTTTAACGTCCCAAAGCGACTCCGGCTATGAGGGTCGCCGTAGTGAAGGGCTCCGGAAATTTCGACCACCAGGGGTTCTTTAACGTGCACTGACATCGCACAGTACATGGGCCTCAAGAATTTCGCCTTCATCGAAATTCGACCGCCACGGCCGGGATCGAACCCGCGTCTTTCGGGCCAGCAGCCGAGCGCCGTAACCACTCAGCTACCGCGGCAACTATGGTTTCAGAGAATTTCAGTTTGGTTTATGCAGTTTCATAAAATTGCATAAACCCGTACTTCGCGAACAGGCTTGGAGATGTTTTCCATTAAACCGTGCAGCCGGCGACGAGGCAGCCTTGACTCTGTGCGGGTGAGCGATGTGCGCCCATTTCCGCTAAGAAGGCGCCCCACTCGAAAAGTCCACTCCGTGTAAAGCACGCGGTAGCACGAATGCCTCTGGCAAAATGAATGAGAGCATTAAAACATGGCGTCCCTCATAGCCTCAGTCGCTTTGGGACGTTAAACACCCATTAAAACATGGTTTGTAAAACTTGCTGCGCTGTTTAGTAGAGCCACAGTTAGGCGCAAGCACAGAAAGCTGTTCACACGGAAGGCATGGTGTCAGCGTAGTGGCGATGGCCAATCGCGAATGCCCCTCGCGTGTCAAGAGCCTTGCGAATTTCATGCCAGCTCCAACGTCAGAGAAAAGTGCGCGGTTTCAGAGAGCGAATAGAGCAAATGCGGCTAAAATGATTGCTGAAACGTGCGCATTCAGAAGGAAAGGGGAAATATGTGCAGGGTACGGGGAATTAAGTTAATTTTTTTTCCATGCAAATTACGGACGTCAATAAAGATGCGGGTTCGATCCGGGCCGCGGCGGTCGAATTTCGATGGAGGCGAAATTCTATAGAGGCCCGTGTGCTGTGCGGTGTCAGTGCACGTTAAAGAACGCCCAGGTGGTCGAAATTTCCGGAGCCCTTCACTACGCGCCCCTCTTGGGACGCTTTGGGACGTTAAACCCCCATAAACCAAAACCACAAACCATTACGGATGTCAGTGAAGTCGGCGAGACATACGAGAAGGTTCAGGCTGTCGTTAACCTCGACGTCATCATAAGCGCTGTGGGCACCGGTCAAAGACAGGTCCCGTAGAGAATGCTGCTTCCGAGAAGCCAAGTGTTTGCACTCCCACAACAGCTGCTTGGGGTCCGGGGTTCACGCGGGAAACCTCACAGGCGAGTCGTCCTCGTCAGGCACTCGCAGAGAAGCCCCTTTCGCGTGGAAGCATCTGTGCGTAACAGCTGGCGTTATCGCTGCCCCATTTAAGACGCGACGACGCTTTGTACGGAGCCTATACTTGAGGAACCGGGGTCCTGAAATTGTGGAATACAATGCGCCTCCCTGTATGGCCGTTTCTTTTTTCTTTTTTTTATAGTGTAAGTATCGTAACTGGAGACGGCCTAGCCGGAGGTAGACACTCAGGCGTCACCTTCCGATTCTTTCGGATTGTCACTCGTCTCGACCAGGGTGTGTGTCGACTGTGCTGGCACGTGGTGGAATGTCACTGTGCTTGGAGATCGAAGACATTGGAACATCGATACCTCCATCTTTTATGCGCCTTGATTGCCGCACACTTTGTCTGACAGGTGTTACACCAGTGACAGACGCGAGCGCTTTCAACTTTCTAGACGAGTCAGCGCGCATGTGAATACCTAATGGGAGTATTAAAATATAAACTAAACCCAAAAAGACGTCAAACATAATATAGAGGCACGCCGACCATAAAGCAAGGAAAATAAGATCCAAATCTGTCCTCGTTTTGTGGTCGCTCTCTGTATTTTTTTGTGTTTGTGTTTGACATGATCCATCCCGACCAGACGAGCTTTCGTCAAACCCTTGACTAAACTGACATATATAATATACCGGGCGTTTCGGCGAACACTTTCAAAAATTCCTAAATATAGGTGGTCAAACCAGAAAGAGCAGTTTTTCCGACACACAATGTCAGCCGCAGCAGGCATGAGCAATTTTTAAAACACGCTAACACTCGCTAATTCATTATTTTTTAATAAACACGACTCGTGGGCCAACGGCGAGTTGGTAGGCGCGGAGAAGACCATGAAAAATCTGTTTTTGAAACGAACGCCAGGGGGGTTTATTTCCCGCGCAAAATCGAAAAAGACCTTTGGGGGGTGCGCAGGATGCAAAGCCTACGGCGCCCAGTGCGAACAGTCTGCCCATTGTAGCGTGGCATGCACTCTTGTTCTGCTTCGTCGCCTGGCACAAGAAAAAGGATATATATATATATATATATATATATATATATATATATATATATATATATATATATATATATATATATATATATATATATATATATATATATATATATACATATATATATATATATATGTGTGTGTGTGTGTGTGTGTATGTATGTATGTATGTATGTATGTATGTATGTATGTATGTGTGTATGTGTGTGTGTGTGTGTGTGAAGGAAGGAAGGAAGGAAGGAAGGAAGGAAGGAAGGAAGGAAGGAAGCGAACAGTCACCGAAACCAAGGTGCATATTGGAATGTTGCTATTTTTAATTTGTAGTGCCAATCATTTGGTTTAAAGAAAATTACTTATAAAGCAGCAGAAAAAACAACCATGACGCCGGTGGGATCCGAACCCACGACCCCCGAATATCGCGTCCGGTGCTCTACCAACTAAGTTGTGCGTGTGCGTGTGTGTGTGTGTGTGTGTGTGCGTGTGTGTGTGTGTGTGCGTGTGTGTGCGTGCGTGCGTGCGCGCGCGCGCATTTTTTAGAATGAGTCGTTCTGCGCAAATCGGCGCGGTCAATTATGTCATAAATAGATTATTTAATTAAAACCCGCTAAAGATATGCCCGGAAATCTGGCTGAAGACTACGGACTGAAATGAAACGCGCCACGGAGTATTTTCGAGCAGGTGCCGTTATTCTGAAGTAGTTTATTCCGTTTCCCTCCTTCTCGCTCGGCAGCAGCTGCAGGGGGAACTCCCGATCTCCATGGCAACGGCCAATAGAAAGCGCCGCCGAACGCGGCACGTTCGAACAAGGCGCTCATTGCGCGAAATGCCTTCTGCGTTTCGGCTGACGCTTGAGAATGAAAAGCTTTGCACATAGCGCTCGCTCGGTGTTCAGACGAAGGGTAGTATTGCGCCTGATTTACGCCATCGAGTATCTGTAAAGCCCCACGAATAGCCAACTGAACGAGTGCATCGACTGTGACCTTGCTGAGGCGATTTCTCTTATGAAGTTAAAAGAACAATCCTCAGAGAAAAACAAAAAAAAAACCTTCTATGTGCCCGAGCGCATCCTTGCTATTGAGAACAATTTGAGGCGGACTGATTCATCACTTTCGGACACGCATACATGTCTTGCTATACCGAGAACAACGTGAAAATTTGTGTGCGTATATTTCTAACCCTTTATATTACGCAAATAACACGACTCAAAAACTTTAGGGATTCACGCACGCCGCTCACTTCGACGCTCACGGAATTTCAGCACTATTCTTGAAAAGCACATTTTTGAGAAATTAATATTTTCTTTATCATCCGAAGCTGTTTCCGCAACGAAAAATCAGCTACAGTGTCATTTAGTAAAGAACTGCACCGCGTGAAAGAAGAAAAAATTACAGCATCAGACACCGCTTCCTAGGCACACCGTAGAATTTCGCTGCGTCCATTTTTATTTTTTGTTTTTGAAAAGTGTTTTTTTTTTCTAGGCGCAAAGGGCTGTGGTAGCGAAGCACAACTAGAAAGCAGGAGGAGACGGAACAGGACAAAGCAATGCATATATAATATACACTGTTAATAAAAGTCTCCAGCCGGTTCGGTACCCGCTGCGGACGAGACGTTTCCGATAATAGGCTCCAGACAGCGAAGCCAGTCCTCTGCACTATCCAAAGCTTCTAGCTCATCAGGCGCTTATCAGGAAGCCCAGCGGACGGCACGGCTGACTGTTGTGGTCTCACTCGCAGTGACCCAAGGAGCTTTTGATTAAAAGAAAAAAAACTTGTGACCCCGGAGGCAAAACAAAACCCAGCCTGCCGTTCGTAGATTTCTGCGAGTTGATACTGGATACAGTACGCTGTATGCAAACAGCGCCGTTTTGTATAATTAAGAGTAATTAGTCATTAGCATCCACCCGAACTAAGCCGTACCGCTACTTGGGAAGACGGGGGAATAAACTTCGAGGCCGGTAATGTTGGCCCCGCTAATGAGGGCGCTTGCTCCGCTATAAGGCCAGAGTCCGAGAAAAGCCAAGCACTAAATATATGCTCTCTCTCTCTCTTCAGAAGGAAGGCGGAGGGTACGGGAAATACAGGCACCGCTTTGACAGGATTTCGCAACTCGAGAAAAGTTCCTCCTGATTGAAGACATAAAACTAGCGTTCGTCCTTTCGACGAACAGTGCGCCCTGTGCACGGTCCTTTAATTCATGTCCTGGCCCGGGGCTGAAAACTGGGACCCCTGCAAGCAAGGCACCATTTTTTTCCTTTGCCTATCTTACCCACTAACGAACGTCAAGGGCAGCTCCTCTCTCTACCAACGAAGCTAACCAGGACGGCTAACTGCGCTCATGTGAACGTTAATAAATAGTTTACTCCCTGAAATGGAACCTAGTCCACTCTGGGGGAATAAAAAAAAAACCATATGGGGCCGTGTCACGTAACGATACATTCCGCGATTCGTTGTTTTGTCCGCATTATCACTGGCAGCTTCCGCCTATGAGATCACGGTTAACAGCTGCGTTGGGGAACTCTACTGAATACACTGGAGTAACGCTGTGGTGCAGGCGTCTTAAATGCCTTCATTTCCTTCCCTTCACTGCCACCCCCCCTTCCCACCTCCCACTGAAGTTTAGCTTTGTGTTTTGTTACTGTAATTCTAGGGCAGGTTCAAATATTAAACTGGCCGTCGCTCCGGAACGGGTCTTCTCGCTGCGTAGTGCGATGACCCGCTGGCTCCAGTGACGTAACGTGACAATATTACTCTCTCTCACACGCATACAATGTCAGTCGTAACGTCAGAAAGAAGAAATCTGTTTGTAAATTAGTAGTCGAGTGCACCACGCTCTGCAACTTTGAGATCAAGAATACGAAATTGACGCGTCTGTTTGGAAACGCTAGCTTTTGAGCGTTTAATTGCTTACGCTTATCTCATTCGCAGGTCAGTTTACCTAACCTAACCTAACCTAACCTAAAGTTCGAAGCTTCTTAAATGCGAGAAACGTAAAGTTTGGCTTAAATTGCAAGCGAAGTCTGCTCTTTCTTTGTGTGCGCAGGAGTGCGGGCCTCGGGGCATGCGGGAACTACCGCTACGACTAGAGCGACGCCTGGCAGAAGTCGACGGACCCGAGAAGAATCTGTGGACAACGCATGTACTTTTGACGGGAATAAACCGATTACACGCGAAGGCAGCGACGACTCTGTGAAAAATGCCCTGTGTATAGTACATATAGTGACGCGCCAGGGGGCGTGTTCTTGCTACTGCGGCTGCTGCTTCCTTCGCTGCTGAAAGGAAGTGTATACCAACCTTGAGTGGACTACGATGGGCCTTTATTGTGTGTGCGCGTGTGCAGAAATGCACTCTACCCGCCTGCACCCCGTTTTCGTGGAAACACTCTTGCGTCCATACCTGTACATAACAATACAGGCCACCAATGTCTCTTCGTAACCGTGCACTGTTCATGTTTGTCACGTGAGTATAGCGTCCACTGCATACATGGCAGCCCAGTATAGGTGGGAGGGTAGGTCACTCCTGCTATCCGGGCGAGCTTGCAAGATGCGGAGGAAGGAGTCGTGGACGGAGAGTAACACAACAAGGGGAGTTCCAAGGGCAGTCAGTGAGAGCGCACTAGTGCAGCGGTTGCGCTGACAGCTTCGCGTGCGTGTTGGGGTGTTTCTTTTTTGCCGTTTTTTTTTACGCTGGGTGGCAACTATCAGTTGCAGCCTTCGCCCTGCCCGTCCATAAACGGTTCATTCTAAGCTGTACTTGTGCACTGGAGCCGATCACATCGTTTTCTTCGATAGAGCGTTGTCAGTCAATACTCCCCTTTCAATTTCCCCGCGTGAGCGTCAAAGCGCGAGCTTCAAAGGTCACTGCAGCACCTCGCCCGTACAGCAGCGTAAGACACACCTGACGTCAGATGAATAAAGGTAAACGCAAATTTACCATCGCCACTTGCGTCAGCACATTTAAAGCTACCTGCCTTGGAGCGTGTGTAGAAGCACTAATCGGGACCATGCCATATTGCACGTCTGCACGTTGGGAAGTATCGATTGGCTCGTGTTTCAAACGTGCACTGATTTACTCCTTCTGTTTTTTTTTTTTTTGCCGTCCTTGGCAATGCGACTTAAATCCTCGGCAAGTGGCATATTGCGGCCATCACCCAAATGGTGCATTGACGCGTAGAGATTTCGGGGCTTCTCTTAAATCACGCAGAACTGAGCTCGTCGCATATATAGAAAGAGAACGCATACTTGCATTTTTTTTTATTTCGTGCTAATCTACACCACTGTGGATAATTAGCCATGGCGTTCTACACGAAAATATTAGAACAAGGGCACCCAGCAAGCGACACGTTTCAGCACAGTTACCACGCAGCCATTGTACAGCCTTTGTCTTAAAGGTTTAGAGCCCAGGGGAGTTTGCTTGCAAGCCTGTAGCATTTGTGGAGGCCCTACCCAATGGAGGGTGGAAGACCAAAGATCTTTAAGAGCTTTGGAACGGTGGGAATGCATCACGAGCCACACGATGTGGCTCATAAGCAGCCCACTGGGCTCTAAGCTTATAACAAAGGATGTAGGTTCCAGGCGCGTAATAAAAGGTAGAGAGCCACAACTTTCTCTATTCCCCGAACGAATAGTTGGCCAAATAAGGGAACTGAGCAGATTCCCGGGAAGCACAATTGCTACAGACGCGCTTGAAAATAGGGCTGCGCGTTCTGTCCTCGTTTCTTGGAGGCCAGGTTATTTGTCCCTTGCCCGCCGTCGCTGCGGCAGTAACAGCGAAAGGTGACGCTTTAATCAGCTGCCCTGCCCTGCGCCATAGTATACGAACGTAAAAGAGATTACATTCACGCCCATCTGTTATACGAACCCACATGACGAAATGACTATATGCGCTTGTACTTCTTTTGTTAACATGTTTGTGAACACAGAGAAAGAACCCATATGCAGCCCTGAGGCAGATTTAACAGCTCCGCTGTATAGAACGACGCGGACGTACTCTCCCACCGCCCCTAACCAGCTTTAGTGTATGAAGAAATAAGAAAGTGTACAAAAATTAAAAGACATCAAATAACGCCCTTCGCATTCAAGCTGCCTACTAAGGAAGCAGCTTTACGAAACAGCTGGCGAAATGCGAAAAGTCGCTTCAGCCCAAACAATACTGCACTGCCGCTGACGCAGGACGCGGAGACTTGCAGCGTTTCTTCGCCACGCGAGCAGCGCACCTCGCTTATTAGGCGCGAAGAAGGCGTGGACTGTGTGTGCCCCGCCGTCCCGCTCCCGTCCAGGTGCTGGCTGACCTCGGGCGGCACACACTGAGTCACTGACCGGCGCAGAACACATCACGCAGCGATTCGGTATTCATCGGTCCTCTAGCTGGCGCTTGTTGGCGCTCGGTAAAGCAGCGGCCAATACCTTTCAGGCTTTTGGACGCTGCTCGGGGAGGCATGGTCGCGAGGCTGTCGTAGCCAGCATGCGTTTCCACACTACCCTGCAGGTGGCTGACAAACGAACCAAATTTCCTTGCACCTGTCGCGGTGGCCCATTCGTTATGGTGTTCGGCTGCTGACCACAAAAGTCGCGGGATCGAATTCCAACCACGTAGGCCACGTTTCGATGGAGGCTAAATGTAAGGAGCCCGCGCGATGTCATTGCACGTTAAAAAAAAAAAACAGGTGGTTTAAGTTAATCCGGAGCCCATTGCCTTCTTTCTCTCTCCCTCCTTCATCCCTTCACTCACGGCGCGGTTCGGGTTTACACCCTATGTGAGACAGTTCCTGCGACTTTTTCTGTCTCATTGCCAATTATTTATACAAACTTCTGCGAAGACCGCGCGCGTCACCGTGCTTGAAGTGCTTATGTCACCGTGACCACGGCTCTGGCCTTTAGCTCTGCAGTTACAGCATCGGCTTCGCGCCGCGCGTTCAGCCTCAGTCTCTGCAGGCGTTGTCGGAACCTGGGAAAACGTATAGCGACCTTGCGGTTTTACTGATGCTTGCGTTACATCGTCCGCCCCAGTCCTTTATTTTATTGTTACTTTTGTTTAATGTACAGGCAGCTGCTGGGATGCGGTTAACCGGCAGTATGGGCACGAACGCTTTCCTTTATCTCTCTCGGCCTAGGTATATGGCAAATGTTTTTCCGTCGCTTTTTGACAATATAACCCAATGCCGAATTTTTTAACCCACATTATATGTACACAAGAATGCATGCTGCACGTCATCTTGAGTGCAAATTTACCTTTCAGAGACGCTGACGAACTACAGGTCAGCCAAGTTATTCTACTCGCCAGGCGCAACTGACGCTGTAAACGCGATACGACGCTTACAGCGAGTACGCGGAACAACTCGCGATCCCGCTCTGGTGGGACATCTGCTGCACGACTCTGTTTAGTTCCCGCTCCGAAGCCAAAAATACGACCGAGCTCCCTGCCACCCTCGCACGCAAGGCAGAGCGGTCTCTCAAAGCGCGTTAGCAGCACCGCGCTTCAACCGCGGTCGTGACTTTCGCAACCCCTGCTACCAGCGCCTTAGCCGTGTAGTGGGAGGCGGGTGATCGCCCGACAGCCCACGTTTTCCACGTTGCTCGTTGACTGCATGCTTCGGAAATTAAGGTTCCAGCTTCGGTGTCTAATGCGTGCCACCAGGGGACGCAGAGGGCCCACCAAAGGACGGCGTCCTTTCTAGCCACAAGGTGACGGGCGCTGACGGCTGGCGCGTGCCAACGCTGCCAGTTAAGAGTTCATTGCCACCCCGTCGTGCCTACAGAGGGCCGCCGTCCATACAGCGCGCCTCCGTTCGCAGCCTCGGCGAGACGCAGCAGCAGCGCATACGCGGCGCGTAAATTTCCACGTTTAAGACGGATCGACGGAGCTGCGCGGACTCCCAATCTCTCCACGTGCGCGACCCGTTGCGCAACGCTCCGGCAAACGCGCCAAGGACGCGGCTGCGATGAAACTCCGCCTCGCGCGCGTGCAGAGTGCGGGTCGCACCACTCGCGCAAGGCGTCATCGATCGAGGCGAGCAGCTGCGCGCGCTCTTTCAAAAGTTCGTGCGGCAGATTCCACCAGTGGGCGTTTGGTGCATTCCAAGCGCCGGATGCGGTCAATTGGGCCGCGAGAAGCCAGAGAGGAAGCTAACAATGCCAACACAGGGGCCAGTTGGTCGAGGGGAAGGCCGCATTCTGAGCTTCCTAACGAAAAGCGACCGAGGAAAGTGCCGAATGCTCGCACAGGCACCCAAGGGGCTTGCCATGGGAAAGCACACTAGCTTTCTTAGTTTGTACGACGCCAAAACGTGCCTTCGGCAGACGTCAATTTCCGCTTTGCCAACAGGTGCACCCTGCGCGGGGCGGAGTGCGAACGAAGAAGTAAGGACTGTCCCGTTGCGCTGGTTGGAAGCCAAGACGAACGAAAAACCACTTGTCTCCGAAAGGTCGCGCGACTCGCCGAGTCCCGGCTGTCTTGATTGTGACAGCCTCGAGAGAGGAGACTCGCGTTGTTTCGAAACTCTCCCCGCTATTTCCAAACCTCCTTGCGCCATGCGTATGAGCCGTGCAACGAGGCTCTGCGGCTGCGGGCTAGTATATAGGGGACGAGGGACGAGACCCTGCAGTTCGCACAACGCCCTGACCCGGCAGCCATCGAACCTTCCGGCCCAGGATTAATTCGGCAAGCCGCGTAGCTCTTGTTCCCGTTGCAGAGACATTTTTATCGTGGACGCAACGTTACCTCTACATACGTGTATACCGGGAAACATGTAGTAGTCAGTTTTATTACTTTCGACGTTGAGGTTCTCACCAGTGGATCAGAAGCTGTTTAAGCAAAAAAAAAAATCGGTGTGAAATTACTGCCTTAAGTAGCTGCTAGTTTTCATCATTATATTTACAGCGTTCAGGGAAGCGATGTAAGGAGTTAACAGGCCCGTCGAACAGGGTGCTATTCGGACTTTACGTCAGTGTAAGCCAGTGTTGTGATTAGTTTTGGTTTCATTGGGTTTAACGTCCCAAAGCGACTCAGGCTATGAGGGACGCCGTAGTGGAGGGCTCGGGAAATTTCGACCACCTGGTGTTCTTTAACGTGCACTGACATCGCACTGGACACGGGCCTCTAGAATTTCGCCTCCATCGAAATTCGACCGCCACGGCCGGGATCGAACCCGCGTCTTTCGGGCCAGCAGCCGAGCGCCATAACCACTCAGCCACCGCGGCGGCTAGTGTTGTGATTAGTGTAACTGCAATGTATACAAGTATCGGAATTCGCCTCCTGTACCTTTTTTTGCTGTTCACACTTGCGTGCACAGTACATTACACGCTTGTTCGTGATGATAACTAATGTCCAAATGATGATGACCCAGAGGTATATATTTTTCAGCAACATGAGCTGCCGGGCAGACGACTTATACAGTCGGCCGTACATTGCCGTCTTCTGTTTTTCGGCGAACCAAGTGCTGTTCACGCAATAGCAAGCCCACCGCCAAGGAAAATCGCTTAGACGCGTATCCCCTAGTAAAAGCCGTCGAATTCGCTTCTAACTGCACTGCTTTGCACTGCACGTGCACACCGAGCGTGCCAACACTTGGCCACGCAGGCGACGAGTCCGGCGACGCAGCCGAAGCGCCACCGCCGGAGCAGTGCTCCGGCACGCTGTCGACGCCGCACTCCCGTCGCCGGAGCCAAAGAGCCAATCCAGACGCTCAAGTCGACGCGCTCAATTCGAACGCGCTCTTTGGCGGCTGTATTCGGAGGGCCGAAATTTCCGCGGGCCCTCGCGCTGTGTTGAACATAAAGCCGCCTGTGTGGCGGCCAGTATGAGCTGAACGCAGGCAGACAGGAACCGCCATCGAGGGGGACGGTTCGTTTAGGGAAACAAGCGTCGACTCATATGCGAAGTTTCGCCCTCGCGGCGATAACGACCGGAGGGCGATACTTTGTACCAAAGAGCGGCTCACGAAACGCAGAAGGGGCCTCTCTGTCCCGATGTAATGTGTCCTGTGTGTCTGTGAAGCTCCGTCGCCCAACAGCTTACGGCGCCCACACGCACGAGCCGAGCGTGTGGCGCAACACTGTGCTTTGCGGCGATCAGACGCTGGCGGGCGTCATGTGCTGGAGCGGCCACCCACGTCCGAACTCATTCGAGCAGAGAAACGTTTTCCAGGAAGACGAACTCTCCTCACCAGCAGAAACAGTGGACTCACGATAGGCCATCTGCAACTCCAAGGCGATTACGACTGTGCCGCGCACTCACCACTTCGCCTCTGATCGGAGCGTACACATATTCGGAATATACTCCGAGTGCTTGGACTTCAAGAATTTTTTATTCCTGGCCCTGATTTCCTGGTTTAAGTTTCGGATAATACCAAATTCGCGGAAAGTCGGTAGCAAGGCCGTACTCACGACACTACCAATATTCTCGCTAGTTATGCATGCTGCCGCGCCGGTGTGAATGACGAGAGACCACGACTCGAGGCAGGCTAGGTTCCGTCGATTTTGGCTAAAGAAAATTCAGCTTTATTTAGTCGATCTATAGATACGTCGGTGAGTGCAGAAGCGTAAATTATGCGCCAGAGCCAAAACTGCTGCGGCCTAGCAGAAAACGGGGCTCGATACCGAGCCAGCTCACCTTTTTCGCGAGTAAGCCCCCAGTCGCCGACTTCGGGGGACGATAGGCCAAGCACAGCGCTCAGCGCGCTCTGTCTCCTCCCGTTGTCTTGGCACGTGCCGCACTCGTCCTCTACGCCCCTCACTCAGCGACGAGGGCTCCACGTGCCGAACGCTCGCGGCGTCGGCACGTGTACTCCGGAGCGCAACCCCTGGAGCGGCGCTGCGCGCCTCGCACAACCGAGCACCGGGCAAAGCCGGTCCCCCGTCCTACGATCGCTTTCTTGCGCCAATTAAGCGGCCAGCTGCAGATTTCGAGTAGCTCGTTACTATAACTAACGTACTTAACTCGATATTTTTCCGAGGTACTGGCGTTAACGAACGAATCTGTCCGTTACCGGGCGGCCGCACCTCGATCGAAGCGGCAGCCGCTCCGTTGCTCTCGCCTCCAAATCGACGTTGGAGCTTAGTGACGTCAATGGCCATGTGATAGCAGCGAAGCTCCGCCTACTTCTCGTGTCGCGCGGGGCGTGCGCTCGCTCGCAGGAAGAGCCACGGCGCGTGGCTAGAGGGCAAGGGCGATGAAGGAGAGTGCGCGACGCACCTGCCTCGCGGAACGTTGCCGTTACCTTCGAACGCCGTCCGCCTGGCATGAGGACATTTAGCCGGGTGTTGATAGTACGCGGCGGTTGCGGTGATCCGCTAGGGCTGGGATCGATACACGCTCGCGCGCGGGAGCTGGTGAAAGGCCTGCTTCTTCTGGCACGCGCTCTGCCCCGTATAATGAACGGGCTACATTAAACGTGCGGGCATGTGGCTCGCACATTGAGAACCAACGAAAGCGAAATAAGGATCACGGCGCTCGATCTCTGTCGCTGTTCGGCAAATTGTGAAAGGGAGCTGGGAAATGTTCACATGCAGCGAATAAGAAAAAATTAGCAGTACATGCCAGTTAAAAATTTAAAAAAATGAGTGCCGGAGCTTTTTTAATAATTATTTTACGCTCGGAGATTAGAATGGGCACAATTTTTTTGTTAATGTTTTAAGCTCAAGCCAGATGAGAAATCCCAGTGGCCGTGTTGTCCAGTAAAGTTTCCTGACTGACTGATAATTAGACTTTTTTTTTTGTTCGCTGCTCCCCGCATATGTCACCGCGTAAGCGTCCTAATCTTTATGTAATTCGTTCTAAATAGTCAAGCAAAGCAACGGACAATTTAGTTGTAGTAGGGCTGAGGCATAGAGGGCTGTAACTTAACAACGCCTGAGTGAGGACCGCGCATATTGGCTGCGTTATTCACCAGTTACGTTTACTTTTAATAAGTGAACACGACCTATGACCCCATTTAACTATGCAAACATGGTGTACAAGCAACCGCACAGACGCTAGCGGTATGCATCGCAATGAAGGGAGACAGGGAAGGGCGTACGAGCGCCACTTCCTCTGTGCCAATGACACTGAGAAAATTGCGAGATGCGCGTATTGGGCGAGCTGCCACTGATGCATCTTACTATCAGCGTCCTTGAGAAAGAACAGGGAATGCAGTGATAGGTGACGGAAATGAGAAAACACGTCACAAGTATAAACACCACAGGAGGCTTAGTGATTTTTTTTTTCGCGGATGAGGGGGCGGATGACACGAAGATGCCAGGTGTAAGCAAGACCTCTCCGCCATTACCGCCTTCGACCGCTATCCATAAATCAGTCCATTGCGTACATCTTCATTACCCTAGGATGATGATGGATTTTTATGGCGCAAGGGCATCTGCTGCCAAAGAGGGCCATGGCACCCTGTCCACTGAGAAATGGCCACTTCCACGTGCTAGGAAAAATTACGGTAAATAAACACTGAACTTCCTCATATCTAATAATCTCAACAGGTACGAATGTAGCCGACTTAGCGTGTGTAACCTCCCGAGACACGTTCTCAAATTGCACTTTGTAAACAAATTTCTACCTATTGCAGTGTGTATGCGCATCCTTTTGCTGTTCCCGTTATCATCACCCAGTGTGTGGCACACAAGGCACGCTTTGTTTGGCTCTAATGTGTTTTCTTAGTAGTTGGTTCATAATTTCTCCCGTTTACTGTACTCTCCTGTACGAGGATCTTTTCTGCTTTTCTTACTCATAATTCGCCACCAGTGTGCTCGTGTGCCACCTGCCTCCGCTGCATGCGTCTTTTTTTTTTTTTTTTCACGCGGCTTCTATAAACGCCACAGGCATTTTCAAGCTATCTTTTTAGTTCTTGGCCTGTAGCCTACTCTAAACCTGAACGCACATTTGGAAATAAAAGTGGTCCGGTCTTTATTCCTTTCTTTCTTTCTTTCTTTTCCTTCTTTCTTTCAAGCGCTCTGGTGATCTCGCAGAAAGCAGCACCGTCATTGGGGATTGCATTGTTTACGAGCGTTGACCACTTGTTCGCAGCCGCAGAGCAACAGTCTGGAGGAAAACAAATGACAGTGAGCCGCTCACGCCGACATACCGCGAGACGGTGTCACATCCGACTACCAATGATTGTGACCGTGAAGAGTGGCAAACGCGTTCCGCCCTATATGCTGGCCAGCCGCCAGAGGCATTTATGCAGTCTCGCTGCGTTTCTGAACCGCGGGCAGCGCCTTCGGAGCAAATAAAGTGCAACGGTCTTCCCGACTCGCAAGCCTTGCACTGGTCTCCAGAGGCTCTGCAGCTGTTTGTAATTTTTCTTTCCTCCACCAGCTGGCATTCACGGAGCGATCTCGCACGCTGTTTATCTGCAAACGCGGAACGTCGATTTTTCGTTCCAAGTACCGAACGAAATGCCACGACGACGAGCACAAGCAAAAAAAAAAAAAACAACTGATGCTGCAGCCATTCAACGATGGTCGCGAACGGAGGTGTCTGTCCGTATTCTGCACCGATTCAGGATTGATTGGTTTATGGCTTATGGGGGTTTAACGTCCCAAAGCGCCTCAGGCTATAAGGGACGCCGTAGTGAAGGGCTCCGGATAATTTCGACCACCTGGGGTTCTTTAGGTTCCACTGACATCGCACAGTACACGGGGCCTCCAGCATTTCGCCTCCATCGAAATTCGACTTCCGTAGCCGGGATCGAACCCGCGTCTTTCGGGTCAGCAGCCGAGCGCCGTAACCACCGAGCCAGCGCGGCGGCCCAACGGTAATGTGTTAGCGGTTGCACTGCGCTGTATTCGTTCGGCCGGCAAGCGATCTTGCGGCGCCACCGGCACCCTGAGTCGTATACGGCACTGTCCGCAGTGCACGGCACAGAGCGGTAGGTATATGCTCCTTTCAAATACGAAAAAAAAAAATCAAAATAGCGAAACAGAGAAATAAAGAGGGAAACAGCACGGGAGAGAAAACATCTGTCGCGGGTTTGCGCAAGCTTGTTCGCGAACATTTAGCACCTGGCAAGAGCAAAGGCTCACATTGTCGCAGCGGGCCTCAATTAGCGCCGCTTTCGACCCTCCGAAGGCGATTTACATCACGCAGAGAGCAGCAGACAGGTATGTCTGGCCGCAGGGATTCCGTACCAATTTTGCTGCATCGTGTGCGCGAACAAGTTCTTTGCGACGAGTGGACTGCGCTGCGAAACCTGCATACATAGCTTGCGATCGTTCGCAAATGCAAATACCTTGCGGAAAGGAGCAAGCGACAACGCGCAACAAATGAGGCGCTATACCAAGAAGAAGGCGAGCTAGTGCTTGCAACACTGCGGCCCCCGCTCTTCGCAATCTTGGGTATCGGTTGACGGCGCGTGAACAGTAATATGCTCATAGAGAAAAAAAAAGTTCTCTAACAATGGAAACGCCTGAATATTGTTGCCGGGTGTAGGAAAGAAACGTTTATCGACCGCTACAAGCTGCCGCAAGCGTTATCAGCGCTTGCTCCTTTATTGCTGAACGTGTTTGATTCGCGACAAAGAGGGCACAACTCGAGGAAAGCCAGGTGATTTGGCCGACGGAGCGCCGTATGGCCGCTGGAAACTGACTCGCGCGGGCTGCTTTTCTGATCGAAAGCGTTACTTACGCTCGCCTAAGAAAAACGACACACGAAGGACACACAGCTGTGCAACGAATGGAAACTGTTACGTTTATCCTTTATTTTATTTTTTAAACCGCCGCAGCGACGGACCAGTTGCCGGCGGCAATTGCGAGCCTATTTCTCTCTATCAGCGAAAACCTCAACCTCAACGAAAACCTCAGCATTCGCGCAGTCCTTGACTTTATAACTGTACTATATTCCGCTTCGACCTTCACCGCTCGACCCGCCGCGGTGGCTCAGTGGTTAGGGCGCTCGGCTACTGATCCGGAGCTCCCGGGTTCGAACCCGACCGCGGCGGCTGCGTTTTTATGGAGGAAAAACGCTAAGGCGCCCGTGTGCTGTGCGATGTCAGTGCACGTTAAAGATCCCCAGGTGGTCGAAATTATTCCGGAGCCCTCCACTACGGCACCTATCTCTTCCTTTCTTATTTCACTCCCTCCTTTATCCCTTTCCTTACGGCGCGGTTCAGGTGTCCAACGATATATGAGACAGATACTGCGCCATTTCCTTTCCCCCAAAAAACCAATTACATCACCGCTCCCTCTCCCCCCCGGCCCATTCAGTTTCAACGCGGCAGTGTTAGAGCGCACGCTCGGCGGGAAAGCCGTGCGCGTTGTCAGACTAATTCAGGATTGGTCGAGAGGGTTGTGACGTCACAATTTGAGCTGCGCAATGAACATGATTAAAACTGGAGTTAAATTGGGACTATGAAGTCGCAACATCACTGAAATGTGATTATGACATACAAAGATGGAAAGCAAATTAATTTCGCTAAAAAGAAAACTGGAGTAATTAGTTGGGATTCCAGCCCACGACCCTGCGGTTACGAGTCAGACACCCTGAGCCACTGAGGCATGTTCGTTCGACTTGGTTAAAGGGAGAACGTGTGTGTCTTGTAGTGTATCACATGGTCTAGTATGCCTGATGTATCGTAATCAGTACGTGTAATTAAGAGAGGTACTAATTAAACAAGAAAGTAGGCAGATAACCATCAATACTGCGGCGTCATACCTTTAAGGCGCAGCTTAGATGTTTCCTTAATTTTTCAGTAATGTGCTATGCGTGCAAGCATTATAGGAAGCTGTGGCGGGTATCCAAGGGCCCGTCTTCCGCTCGATGCAAGAAATGCCTCGAGTCCCTACAGAAAAAAAAAAAAAATCCTGGCCACGTGCCTGCTGACTCTGATCTGTCGTTCGTCGCCTTAGTTCCTTGTATTCTTCGCTCGTGAACTGATGTATTTTACTTGTTATTTGATTAATTGATTGAAATAGCTCCAAAGACCCTCCATACTAGGGTATTTACACTAAGGGGGGGGGGGGGGGGAATTTACTGTCGATTTACAAATTTATTTATTTTTTACTTCGCGACTGATGTTTCATCATTCTTTCTTTCCTACCTTTTGTTGTTAAAATGCCTTATGGATTTATTGCACACACAGTTCTCCATTTTTATATCGATTTCCCCCCCTTTTCGCCTCACACCTGAGGGCTAACAAACATACCTGCATCCCTAGCGTGTTCATAAATTATTTACTTTTTTTTTTGCTACACGAAAGCGCGCCATGCTTATCGTAAAAGATTCAGTGACCACTTTTTCTGGGTTACGAATGAACGAGACAGACGTAGACACAATAATCAGAATCAGCATTGTTACAGCCGATAGAAGCCTGCCTTTGTGAAAAGAAAAGAAAAAGAAGATAAGAAAAAAAAACGAAGTCCGAGCACAGAACATAAACATCGTTTCCGATGAAGAAACTTCGCGCACAGAATTAAAAATGTTATCGCGGCAGACTGCAAGCCTGACTTCTGATGCGTTTGCGAATGTGGAAATTTGAGTTCGTCCATTTACGCAGGCCCGCCGCGGTGGCTCAGTGGTTAGGGCGCTCGACTACTGATCCGGAGTTCTCGGGTTCGAACCCGACCGCGGCGGCTGCGTTTTTATGGAGGAAAAACGCTAAGGCGCGCGTGTGCTGTGCGATGTCAGTGCACGTTAAAGATCCCCAGGTGGTCGAAATCATTTCGGAGCCCTCCACTACGGAACCTCTTTATTCCTTTCTTCTTTCACTCCCTCCTTTATCCCTTCCCTTACGGCGCGGTTCAGGTGTCCAACGATATATGAGACAGATACTGCGCCATTTCATTTCCCCACAAAACCAATTATTATTATTATTATTATTATTATTATTATTATTATTATTATTATTATTATTATTATTATTATTATTATTATTATTATTATTATTATTATTATTATTATTTACGCAGCAGTCTCAGCCCTCCGGTCGCCTTGGCACGAGTGGGAGTTGTAAAGATCAGAGATACAGGGCGATTCGTGGGAAATTTTGCCGTTGCGCGAGTGTAGCGGAAAGAGAACGATACAATACAATGATTAAGGCCAGGGTTTTCGGTGCGTGCGTGAGGTAAATCTCGATGAAAGAAACAAAATCGATAAGCCGCGGTTACGACACATATTTGAAGCATAAAAGTGCACTACGTTTGTTTAAGGCAACGGTGCTTAGGACGGAGCGCCAAAGTCGCCGAGCGCCAAGGGGTCAATTTGATTTTTTCGGCACCCGTTAAGCTTTCAGGACTTTGTGCACGAATTATGCCTGGCGGAAACAAGAAGCGTTGCACGACCAAACATAGAACCATGTACGCAAGGTTCCGGACTGAAGTGATTTATAAGATTCCGCTGACCTGTGGAAAATTTTACATAGGTCAGACGGGTGACTGTGAACGAGAGGATGCGCCAGCACAAAACAAAAGTTGGCGCTGGTGAAGATGGCAATCTTGCTTGGCACTGTAGTAGATGCCCTGGCAAGTGTTCCCCACGTTTCTCTGAAGTCACCATTCTGGGCTATGGGAAAACCCGGAAGGCCCGCGAAATCTTTGAGGCCTTTCAAATAGCAAAACATGGCGATGCTTGCGTCAGTTCACCATCGATAGCGCTAACGATAAAAGAACTTGATCATATGAATAAGTATGCTTGAGCGTCTGTCCTGCCTTGGCGCATGCGTTGAGATTACTCGGCGGTCTGTACTCAATAAAGAATTCAGTTGTTAGTCCAGCCGCTGTCCTGTGTTGTTCTCTCCTGGTGTGTTCGTCTTTTTTTGGCTGGTATTTTCTTATTTAACATGCCATACCAACAGGCCCACCATTCTGCCCTGCCTCATAGCCCGAGTCGCTTTGGGACGCTAAACACCCATAAACCAAACCTTGCTAACGGAATGAAAACGTTGCTGCGATGACCGCTTCTCCTCGGCAGCGACCAGTTTAACTCTGCATGGAAGAAAACTCTGGGGACAGTTCGAGAGCTGTTATTGCAGCTTTTTTTTTTCTTTTTTGGCTTGTTTTCGTCGTCACACATGGCGAATAAGCTGTCAGGGATTTGCATATTTACCACTCAAAGCCATGCTGAGTTCCCCGGCTAGATGGGTATTAACAGCTTTTTAGGGGGCAAACTTTTCCAGCGCATTTACGTGCCCAATATAGGGAAACACCATTCTCGCTTTGACCGCACCGAAAATGCTTGAAGCATTTTCGTATTTTTGTCCCGTCATCCTGCGCATTTTTGTCCCGTCATCATCAAGCTCGTCCTGTATTTTTAGTGGTGAGAAGCTTTAAGCGGAACAGCATGCATCAGCGGGGACGTCTTTTATACCTCTTTTTTTTTCTTGTGTTTTCAAACTTTACTTACATCGCCAAGATACCCGATCGATATGCGTGAGTTTTTATTTGCCTAGAATGACTCCAGAGTATGGCTGTCAGCAACGCATTACAACAGTAGCAGAAGGTCGGCAGCTCTCAGTAACTTCTGCTGGTTTGGCAAATGCGTTCCGTATTTGTAAAGGGCTTTGTAAAGGGCTCCGTCGGATCTCAGTTCCGAGCAGACAGAAGCGCGCGTATCGACACGGGGGTCGTCTCGCCGCTGATCCGCCAGACCCCCTTCTTTGTGACGGGCATTTGCGCCACCGTGTTTGCCTGCGCTGACTGATATCCACAAGGGAAAGAAGCCCGACATTCCGTAATCAGGTGTGGCACGCTTGAGCCCATTTGAATTCCTGGAAGCGTGCCAGTTCGTCTCAGCGCCAAGGATGAGGGAATTATCGAAGTAGACGCTATAGAGAGAGTGCCGATCATCTCCTGCTTGGCCAGGATGAATGTGATGAGCTGTACCTACAACTCGGCCATGAAACCACTGCATATGGAAGGGAGGGAATCGGTGGAATCAGATTCACCAAGCAGTCAATAGCTCCGGCATCAGTAATTCGATCAGACCGAATCCCGCCATTGAGTCATCTCTCATGGCCTGCACGACGCTTGGCATTGCGCTGCAGTTAACAGAATATAGGGGTTTGGTTTGGTTATTGTTTTTATGAGCTTCAACGTCCCAAACCTACTCAGGCTATGCGGGACGCCTTAGTGGAGGGCTCCGGAAGATTTCGACCACTCAGTGTTCTTTAACGTGCGCTGACATCGCGCAGTACACGGGCCTCAAGCATTACCCGGGTCTCAAGGGACCAGTTTCAACCAATCGTAGATCGCCAACCAAAGCCTTAATCTAGTTGTGCGAACAGATCAGCTTCACAATTTTGTGACGCTAATTTAACAGACAGCATATGACCTCCGTGGATGTACAGCGCACTTTTGTTGGTGGGTGAGTAACATTGTTGCTGAATTCTCTATTAGTACCTAAAAAAGTACTCAGAAGGACGAATCAATAAATAGCCAAACAAATAAATGAGAAATGACGTTCATTTTGGTGCCTCGACAGAGAACAGAACCAGGCGGTGGTTACATCGATTTGAGCGCCAAGCTTCGCACTGTGTGCGCCTTGTACAGCAGTTTTTACACGAGCACAGGAGCATGCAGAACCTGAGCGCTTTGCAAAGAGGTAATCGAGCTACATGTGGGCGGAATGCCAAAGGGCACAGCGTTCCTTTCAGTGGCTTGATGCTCTCTAAGTTGAACATTTCCTTCCGCACAAAATATTCTGCCACGCTCGATCAATACCGTGCTACCTACGGTCTCTGCAACCACCCTACAATGACGCAGAAAGTGGCTTTTCTTTCTTTTTTAGTTCTTCACCTCCAACGGGTCCGCGCAGCTCACGAAGAGAGCTCGGGAAGACGCGAGCTGCAAAAGATAGTGACGAATCCACCTTCATGATTATTGTTCTCCTGACATTGTCCCACCTTTTTCCTGAACCCTTAACGCACTGCCATGTGACACGCCGAACAGATGAATAAATGAATAATCGTACCTTGAATAGGATGCGGCTAGCACGAGGGAGCCTAGTTAAGGGGCTGTGAGAATGGGCTACTAGCTGGCGACGCAGTGTTTTACCGTCTTTTAGGGAATGAGCACTGGAAACGGGCCCTCACCTGTGCGCGGGCACTTATAGGCAAGTGAAGCACTCGCATGGCTCGCTCCCCCTCTCTGCTCGTCAGTTGCAATCTTTCATGACATCCGCGTGTTACTCTGTACACGTGTGCACCGGTTTTGGGGCAAAGTCGAACCGCAACGGCTTTTATCTAAGCGAGCGACGCAAACAGAATGCCGATGACGTCCGTCGGGCGTGCACTTCAATATATTCCACATTTTCTACCCGCATACGCATGCAGAAAGACGACACGGCGTTTACCCGGCGAAATCATGTTTAATGGGCGACAGTGTTGCATGGCAGTGAAATAGCATTTCTGTCTGTGGCAAGAGCGGAACTTTTAAACATTTCTCTTTCCTCAGGAGAAGATTTATAATATGGGAGTACTTACTCATCGGCATCCACCAAAGCGCCGCCACACGGCTGCACAGGAAAGCTATACAGCTTTCTCAGAAACTTCGTAGTTGGAGAAAAATTCGTCCTCGTCTGGGGTTCGAACCCGGGACCACTGCCTGTCCGGGCAGTCGCTCTAACAAGTGTGCAAACCAGGAAGGCTAGCAGACGGTAGGACGAGACCGAATTCATCAACAACAATATCTTTAATATTACGGGTCGAACTGAGGAACTCTTTGTGATCAAGCGTTGTTTCGGATTTCTCGTGGACCATTCTTACTGAATGCCCGCCCCGTAGGGTGATTGACGTCTCGACATTCGACAGATGGTTCCTATTTTATTATCGCGTAGTTGCTTCGGCGTTCGAAAAATGGCGCCTGCTGGCATTTTCAGTCGCTATCAACAGACTGGGCGCCAAAAGAAAAAGGACACGTCTATTATGCAACGGGGAAAAAAATTACTTATTTTACAGCCAAAGTAGGGAACGCGTTCATTATACGAGTAACTATGCGGTAGTCTGTGTCGGTTATAAGCAGCGTGCACTGTGGTGCCCTTTCCTTCCCTGCAGTTGTGCACTGCTGCTCTGCAGGACACCTTAAATATGCACCAACCTAAGCAAGAACACGTTGTGTTAAGCTATTCCAACTATAATTCGGTATTTCAAAACGAGGAACATGAAGCGCAAATAGCGACGTGGAAAATCGTCCCAGACAAACCGGCGAACAATATTCGCTGCCGAAAAAAATTAGTTCTCTCTATGGTGCGCAGCCACCACTCGTCCTTTCTAGCGCAGATGTGAGCTGCGTGTTGAAACGATGCAAATACGGTAAACTAAGCTGCCGGCGAAAGCGGCTAAATGTTTGAGTGTACAACACAGTTTCCATACTGGATGTTGCGAAAGAAGTCACTCTGCGCAGCGATGGAACGACGGCGTTTGTTCATAAGCGTCTCTCATTAACGGACAGTGCGATCTTGCGCCATGCAGTCGAGCAATGCGATGTTGCGAAACACAAAGCCATTGCGCGAGCGTCAATAACGAAACACGGCTTCACCTGCTCTCTTGCAGGCACGCGTTGCAAGCAGAGACAGCAGTTACGGGCAGACTGTTTGCAGACTGTTTTAGGCCCTCTGTTGCGGTTCAGTAAACACTGCTCTCGCAATTTTACTGCTGCTGTGCTCGTAGAGGTCAAAACTAAATTGGCGGAAACGTTACAAAATTTCCTGCGCCGTCTTTTCCTTCGTTTTCTTATTTTTTTTCTTTAGTCTCTCTGTAAAAATGTACAAGAGCGGTGACGCTGAAGACTTCAAACTGTGTCCACTGCACGAAAGTTATTCAATATGTCCAGATCGCAATGCACAAATAACACTTTCCCTGTGTGAGGCGCAGCTGGCATGGCGCGTTTCAGATAGCGAATATCTTTTTCTGACGAAGCAACAGACGGTGCACTGATGTTGTTAACTTGCTCCAGAGGTATAAAAGATTCCTCGAAAATGTTTCCATCTTTGAAGCGCGAGCTTCGTGAGTTCACGTGCTACGGCCCGACCAGACGCATGCGCACCTTGGACAGAACTTTCTTTTCTCATGGTTTGGGAGGGAGGAGTTCGCGGCCCCGCAGGAGAATGAAAAGCCTATAGGTGATTTAGAACATGACTTGTCGCTGGCCATGCAGCACGAAAAAAAAATTCACCTACTTTTCTTTGCAACTGACGGACGCTAATTCCGTAATGCTAATTATGAGGCGGCCAGCTCAGTCCTGCTATCCGGCTAACTGCGGCACTGTTCGGTTCCTTCACACACACACACACACACACACACACACACACACACACACACACACACACACACACACACACACACACACACACACACACACACACACACACACACACACACACACACACACACACACACACACACACACACACACACTGCGCCCCAGCTAACTGTAACCAAGCTTTTAAAAAGCACGCAATGTCCCAGCCACGTGAAACCAACTGAGGGTTGTTTAGAGTCGCGTGACCAAGTCTGCACTATTTTTCGTTCTTCAAAGTTAATTAATTAATGAAGCCTAATTCGATAACATTTAATTATTGGCTTCAGGAACAAAGTTTCAATACAGAAGTTGTAGATCGCTTTGAAAAACAGCTGACTGAAACGTTCGCACCAAGGTACCGTTTAAATGAAGCTTTTTGTTTTTACTGGCGTTAGGCCACAACTCGCGCAAGAAAAAAAAAAAGCTTCACGCGACAACGGTGCCATTTCAACGTCCCGAGACGCGACTCAGAGAATAAAAACGTTTTTTTTTTTTTTTCTGGATCGACTGCTCTCCCCGATGAGCCTTTGCGTGCGCAGCGGGGCAGAAATGTGAGCCAGCAGCTGGTCACGTGATAGCCTTCTTTGAAGGGCAATGAATGAAGATACGTGAATCGTACCTGGATGGAAACAGCGCTGCTAGCGATTTTTCGAGACGATCTACAACTTTTTCATTGACACTTTAGTTCCTCATGTCAATAATTAAAAATTTTGCTAATTAGTCTTAAGTGACTAATTATTTTGAAGAACACAAAGTACTGCAGACTAGGCCACGCGACTCTGAACAGCCCTCAGTTGGTTTCACTGGGCTAGGACACTTCGTCTTTTTTAAAAGCTTGATTACATTTAGCTGGGACACCTGGTGTGTGTGTGTGTGTGTGTGTGTGTGTGTGTGTGTGTGTGTGTGTGTGTGTGTGTGTGTGTGTGTGTGTGTGTGTGTGTGTGTGTGTGTGTGTGTGTGTGTGTGTGTGTGTGTGTGTGTGTGTGTGTGTGTGTGTGTGTGTGTGTGTGTGTATATATATAGAGAGAGAGAGAGAGAGAATTTGAACGCGGCTCATCGCCACCTGAGGATGCACCAGTCGGTCGCTATAGACATGCGCCACTCATTGAACAGTAGAAATCAGGAGAACATTACCAGAATTTTACATAGTGGAAAAAATGAGACTACAAACAACAAGCGCACCCGTAACTGTTTATCGTGCACTTTTTATCATGTGGTGTCTTTAAACAGGATAGCTTGGGTAAGTCATCTTGGTGGATTTCTTTTTCTTTTTTTACAAGCCACTGTATTAAATTGAGGCGCTGTTTCCATTAAGCTTCAGCTTTCGCAACTTTCAGCTTTTCGCAGAAAAATTTCTCTGGTTTTAGAGAGCTAGTGCATTAAAGTGAGTTCGGCGTTCGCAGTGAACCGTTAGAAATGGAGGAATATTTTGCTTAAAGCTACCGTTAATAAACGCTCAACCCCTCACAGTTTCCCATAGAAGAATAACCTTGTACTCAGCTCCCTTGAACGCACCGCTTACATCACCGCGACAAAAAAAAAAAAAAAACTAGCTTCCTCTAGCCCGTGTCCGACCGAACCAGTGCCGTTCACGGTGGAAATCGCTGGCTACTTTCTCGCAGTTCCCCAGCCGCGGGAACCGGGTCCCCCGAGACTGCAGTGCAAAACTTGACTCAGGTTCTCGGAACTTTCCTGCTCGCGACGAGGCAGGCAGGTGTTGCCCTTGCCGCCCAACTTCTTTAGCGAATCCGGAGATCGCGAGGCCCGGGCGCGCCGGCCTTTGTTTCATTTCCAGCCTCGCGGCGCTCGCAAGCGCCCGGCATGAGAAACACAGCAGCGCAGGTCATCAACAATGAAGGCGTGCTACTTCTTTCTTCTTTTTGTTTTTGCCACGCCACGCCTGACTGTCTTGAGCTTCGTGCTCGAATAACAATACGGCCAGCTATATTCGCGCGTGCACAAAGAACCCCGCGAGCGCACACGCACGCGCTGGGCGTTATCGATCGGTCGCGACCTTTCGTGGGAAGGCCGTTGGCAGGCGCACTGCACTTGTAAACAAGGGGCCCGTTCGCTTCCGGCCCGCACCGCTCGATATCGGGCGTTGGCTCCCCGGCCCGGGGCCCCGGACGCCTTACGGCCGCTGCGCGCGGCGTCCGAAAACGAAGCGGCGGCCGCAACCGGTTCAGCCGCTGTCACAACACCCAGCTCGTCGTCGTCGTCCGACCGCGGACGACCACGTGACGTCTGGCTGTTTTGAGCAAAAACAAAGGCCCGCCGCCGACGCGCCTGCCGCGACTAAAGTTGGCAGCGCCGCGGGGCCGCGATTTCTTTTCCTCCTCCGTGAGGGGCGCGTACGCAGGCCGACGCGCGGTCCACGCTTCGAGATCGAGAAGCGTAACCCAGAGAAGCTCGAAGGAGGGCACGCACACACCCACCGGTGTCGTTGGCAGCTGTAAACCACACATGGCAGCCCCGTCCAAAATACTGGCACAAACAGGACAGAATATATTACCGGCCAAAATGCAGAGTTGAACATGTATCAGCTCGAGCACTGAGGACGGTGCGATAGCTGCACCATTCATTGTGCAGGGGGGGACAACACAGCGGTGCGGTGGAAAGAGGACAAACTAGTTTGCTTGCATTTTTTTTTTCATTGAGTTCTTACAAATGCTTTTTAACCACAAGAGAGCATAAAATGCGAGAACGCCAGACTGATTAGCGGTAGCAGAAATTACATCGGAGCTCTCAAGCGAGGTCGCTCGAAAACAAAATCGCAACGACGGATCGAATTGCAGTGGCGACCGGCGTGCCGCTTTGCAATATTTTTCGGGCCGAAGGAAGGATCAAAAATCGCCGTCAGCAAGCACTCACCGCAGTGGAGAGCAGAGTGGCAAAGCAGGCAGCGGCGATAATCCAAGTGTGCGACGACTGCAGCAACGGCCGCAGCAGCGAGCAGCGCACCAGCGGACGCCCAACTGCTGCAGTCCGGGGTCGGTCGCCGCACGGTTTGGCAACAACAACCCTCCCCCTCGCGCGCCGCTGCAAGGCGCGCTCCTCCTCGCCGCCGTCCTCGCGCACTGGCTCGATGCACCACCCGGCCTGGGGAAGCGGACCCCGAGTTCTCCCTAGGAGCTCGATGGGGCCCCCTCCGCGGACCCCACCGTCGCTTTTGGCGCTCGCCCCGGACGCTGGGCCCTCTATTGATCGCCAACAGTCGGATTCACCCCTCCTCGTAGCCGCGCACTGACGTACGCGTCACGAGCCCAAACAGCCCGGAGAGGAAAGCGCGCCGGTGCGTGTCAAGGTTCCTCTCCTCCGCCGCCGTTTCCGCTCGCCCTGCACGCCTTCGTTTCTGGCCTTTTCTTTTTTTTCTTTCTCGTTCCCAGGACGTTCTCTCTGGCTGAGCCGACTTTTCCCTAGGTTGCAGCAACCGTTCTCCAGCGGCACGCGAAAGTTGTCCTTGCAGGCTGCAGACGAGGAGCGAGCACTTCTGCACGAAGCCTGCAGTCGGACGAAGGGGAACCGGAGCAGCAGGGGTGTCGAAATCGTTCAAATGAGAACACGTGCGACCGCACGCTGTTAACGGGGCAAATAACAAACCATGTACGCGTGGGGTTCCAATCCCGAGACGTCCAGCTCATTTTAAATAAGGTCTGCTAATAATAATAACAATAATAATAATAATAATAATAATAATAATAATAATAATAATAATAATAATAATAATAATAATAATAATAATAATAATAATAATAATAATAAAGAAGCCATGTAAGGTCAAATGAGCTTTCCGCGTCTGCGATTAAAAAAATGTTTCAATAGGCCACCCTGGTGGGAGCCGGGGAGCCGGGACGTGTAGAAAGAAAATATTAACTGGTATAAATTTCTGCCGCGTGCTTCGATCAACGTTTTCAAGCACTACGAGGTGGTTATTAAAGTGCTTAGGGAAAATAAACTAATTACTAAGCGTAGACAATGGCAACGACGTGCGTTTTCGCACTTTGTCCGCAATCTCATTTTTTTCTTCTGGACCAACCCAATAAACCACAATTTGCCAAACCATGCCTATTACCTTTTGATCTGCTTCTTTAATAAAAAAAAAACAGCTGAATGCGTTCATAAAAAAAGTGAGAAATATCTTCCCTTTTCACTTATGACTTTACGCCATCCCTACACCTGCCACACGAAACCTTAGTCACGGTAATTTTAACTTACCCGAGAACAAAAATGCTTATGGTCAGCGGATATGCTGCAGAACATAGGTGTTAAAATTCGGAATACTTTACCTCATGACCTGAAGCTTTCAAACAACTTTCGAATTGCGTCAAAGAAATACTGCCTTTAAATGAATACACCTTGAGTTCATGCCGTACGTACATCACTGTTGCAACTTCAGGTTACCTTCAATGGCCTTCTCTTCATTTAACCCCGTATATACATCTGTATTTATTTTGCTCGTTTATGCTGCGTTATTATTATATTTTTCCATCGTTTGGCTATAAAGTCGTTTGGAAAAACTTTGCTTCCAGATCGTGTATCTGAATCCGTATTTGTGTACCTATCATGTATAAGTTATCTCGTTTTAATGCTTGTGTTTGTTTTCTTGTGGCGTTCAAGTTATTTTGCGAAGTTTTGCATTAATATCACGATACACTTGTTGTCCCATCACTACTATGTTTTCTTGCTGGCGTTGTTTGCTTGAAGTTATGTGTTTTACCTCTAACCTCAGAATTTCTGTGTTTTCCATTAGTCTTATTTCTGCTGTGACGAAGTTTTCGAGAGGTGTATTTTGTAATTTTGCTGCCTGCTGGGCCTTTGTATACCTTTTCTAATTGGACCCGATGCTATACTTTGGCTATGGGTCCAAACATTGTTTGCATTGAGTATGTATTCCAGTAAAGAAAGAAAGAAACAAAGAAAAAAAGGAGGAAAGAGGGAGAGAGATAGAGAAATAAATAAGGAAAGAAAGAAAGGAAGAAAGAAAAAGAAATAAATAAATAATTAAGGAAAGAAAGAAAGAAAAAGAGAGAAAGAAAGAAGGAAGGAAAGAAAGAAAGAAAGAAAAAAGGAAAAAGATATCGGTCGGAACAGCAAATGTGCCCCACGCGACACACACTTATACCCCTGTCACACGGACACTGTAAAGGTACTTTGAACTAATGCTCCATTACTCTAAGGACGAACGCGCGCTGCCACACGGACGCGCCAAAGGACACCTAGCTCAAAGGAGCTTCGAAACAAGGCAGCTCGAGTTCGTCCTTTGAGGCTTCAAGGGAGTACTCTCTCTCCCAGCGAGTGAACAGCATAAATAAATTGAGAAAAGAAACATTCAATTTTCGCTTTATAAATTCACTTCATAAGATTATTGGTGTTTTAAAATAAAAATAATTTGTTTTGTGGCAGTCTCACCACGCCATACTCTCGTTCCAGATATACGAGCGAGTTGGGCTCAGTGTGGCCAGCACTGTGATTTTATGCTCTGTACTTGGAAAATCATGTCATTATTGCAGTTAAAATTGCGTTGCTTTAACATAATATGGTTATAAAACTAACTTAGTAAAAAAATGTGACATTTATGTATTTACATGTGAAGTGAGGTTTGCAATTTTAATAACGCTTTTCGCCGATGAGGGCGCTAAAAACTTCTTGCGAAGGTCGTTCCGCGACCGTGTAGCACGGACGAACTCCCTTGAAGTAGTGCTCGTTTGGGAGCTTAAAGGAGCATTAGTTCAAAGTGCCTTTAGAGTACCCGTGTGACAGGAGTATAAGTATCCCTCCCAGTTTCCTCAGCTACAGGATAAAGCAATTTGAAGGTTATCACTTTCAGGTTTCACCTGCACGGATTAAGCTGTTCTAACACGGCTCACTTTCGCAAGGAGGCTGCACCGAATGCGAGGATTCCTCCATCCTGCACCGTCATGTTTTTTGCGGAATAAGTGACCGTCACCGTGCAAAAGTTGGTTGGTTTGATTTAGTCGGAACGACCGTGGTGACTTTCAAACTACCAGTGTTGTCTCGAAGTTAATGGAACATGTAACCTACTCTAGCACAATTAAATTCTTAATATCTATCAATTTTTTTCATCCTAGCCAACATGGTTTTTTAAAGGGTCTGTCTTGCGAAACGCAACTAGCACTATTGGTTGATTGCATAAGCTCTTTTACTGATATTAACATTCCTGTAGACGCAATGTTCATTGACTTCGAGAAAGCATTTGAGAAAGTTCCTCACAGACGTCTTTTTCCAAAACTTTCCAGCATAAAAATTAGCCCTTCAGTTCTAACTTGGATCCATTCATTTCTCACCAATCGTCAGCAATTCGTATATGTCAACAAGTGTTCTCACAAATGTCCTGTGTCGTCTCCGGTGTGCCTCAAGGTACTGTTCTTGGCCCCTTACTCTTCGTTATCTACATCAACGATTTGTCAAATACTATATCGTCTAAAATTCGCTTGTTCGCAAATGACTGCGCAATACGTCGCCCCATCCGTAGTACTACCGGTACAGCCGCATTACAAAATGATCTAAATCTAATTGAAACCTGGTGGAACAAATGATTAATGTCTATCAATACTAATAAAACATCCGTAATATCTTTCAATCAAAAACACTCCTATCCACTGCCCAATTATACCATTTTTGATCCAGTAATTTCATGTGTTCCCTCCTACAAATACTTAGGCATTAAAATAACCAGCGACCTTTTTTGAAATGACCACAATTCGGCAGTAACAAACGATGCTAGCCGATGCCCTGGATTCCTTCGCCGTCATCTAAAACTTGTCTCCCCCTCTGCAAAACGTAATGCATATCCAACCTTCGTTCGACCAAAATTAGAGTACGCATGCGCTGTTTGGGATCCGCACCAATCATACCATGCAAACACTCCCGAATCAGTACAAAATCGAGCCGCTCGCTTTGTTTACTCTGATTACGCCTAATTTACTAGTGTATTTCATCTAAAGTCTGAAGCTAACCTGCCACTCCTCGTTCATCGACTTAAAATTTCTCGAGTTTGTTTTTTTTTCATAAATTTTATCATTCACAGCTATCCCGCTCTCTCATCCTGTCCCCTCGCCGGACTTCGCAACGTGTCAGCCACAGCAAAAGTGTTTATCCACCGCCTGGCCCTCATTTTTAATTCAGACTGCAAAACACTGGAATGATCTCCCCCCGCTGCCGTGCTCCATTCCAGTCCACAGCATTTCAAAAGTTATATCGACAGAATAAGTTACTCATATGTTAACTAATATACTGCTTGGATGTTGTACTGTTATCCCTCACGTAATGTCCCATATCTGGGGTCCTTGAGGTATTTTCTAAATAAATAAAGATAAATAAACTGCGGTCGACAGTGCGTCGCCTTACCACAGGCTCCTTTACGGATATTTGTCCTGCGGTCATGCTTCACCTGCTCCACTTCACAGAATAAATAAATAAATAAACAAACGAAACAAAAGAAAAAATAACTAAGGTACATCTGTGTTATTGGTGAATTTTGTCCAGTTTAGTAATCTGGCTTCCGTGTGCATAAACTACATCTTTCTCTTTATTCTCGAAGTGCGTGCTATGTGGCTTATATTGGCAAGCGAAGTTAGTGACCGCAGGCAGTCATGGAGTACCCTTTCATGTGGGTGGTGGTGGTGAAAAGCCTTTATTTAATGAAAGAGGTGAGGCTCTTTAAAGAGCCACGCAATGGGTGGAGTCCTTACTCCGGGACCCCATTGGTCGAAGCCGCCAGCTTATCCCTCTTGACCAAAGCCTTTTGGGACTGAAGGTCCGAACAGCCAAGCAGGGCGTCTGTGGAGTCCGTCTCAATGTTGTCCATCAACCAACTGAGGAGGTATTGATGCCATGCAGCCCTGAGCGCCACTTCCCGCAGTGTTCTCATACATGAGTCATTTTTCTTCGCGTACATCAACAGACAATGACGTGTGACAACATCAGCGGGCGGTGCTGAGCATTCCGGGCATACATGTGCTAGGCAGGGCGGATATATAGAGGACGGGGGTGGGAGGGAGCTCTACGCGAGAAATTCTACATGGGAAAACCATGATGAGCCTCATTCTGTCAAAGAAAACGTCCGAGAAATATATAGCTCAAATGGGGCCGCCCTTTCCAACAGCCTCCTCCAAGAGAAACCCGTAAATCCGCCCCTGCAGGGGTCGGGTCCTGTACTACTTCTTGGGCGTCCTGCGAAACTATGTCACAGCCACCGCACTGGGCAGGTGATTGCTAAGTTTCCTTAACAGAATCGATTCCATCACTGCATTACACCTTGCGTGCTTCTTTTTAAGCCTGCAGGCCGGCTGCGGGTAGCCACCAAAAAGCCTTTATTCTGAGCGCCGATATCATGCCTCGACCAGCATTAGTAAGTATTGAGGTGTATTTAACATGCATATGCAAAGATACGCTGTCACTGCTCCAACCCAACGCATGCCAATAATTTCCGGATTACTCTGTCTTTCTCTATTTTTGATATAAAACAAAGATGTTGCAGTGACATTCTCGTGTTTATATACTAGTACTGGGTGGAGCCTCGAGCCACGAACAATTGTTTTTTATTACCATTGAGCATGCACTGCGCCCGCGTTCTGGATGCATCTCCCAGCCTGTTTTCTCTGCTGCTCGAACACTGCGTTGGGAAAACGGCAGCATGATGTACATTCGTCATTACCATAAAGCCCCGTGTATCCTTTCCCCAGCAGAGTGCTCTCGCCTCTCCTCGCGTGAACCGCGCCACGTACCGCACGTTAAGTTGCATTCGGGCTATTGGCTGCAAACCGATTGAAGCATTTGGGAAAAACAAGAGGATGGGCAACACGCTCAAGTGCTCCCGCCCACGTAACACAAGTGAGTTATATTCGCTAACGTGTGTGCCTGTACGTACGTGCAGGTATTTTCCCGGTCGAAGACGTCGATTCACTGGTAGACGTGGCCTTGGATCGAACTGAGGTTGACGATATTCGTTGCTGGCCCAGCGGCGTTCTTCGCTCGTGAAGAACATAAAGAGAATAAACAGCCCCCCCCCCCCCCCCCCCCCCCACCCACCCACCCTTGATTCGCTTCTTACATGCTTTCTGCTTTCTGCTGAAGCGTTTGCCTTGAGGGCTACAACATTCTGTTGACTGTGACCATCTCCTGAGCGCCAACAAATTTTTTTCTAGGGGTCTCTAGCCCGGGTTCTCTCAGCGGTGCTCTGCTGGTGTGCTCTTTTATTACTCCTTTCCGACAAACGGGAGAAGGAGCGCTGTGCAATGGCCTGTGTGCGCACGATCACGTCAAGTGGCCCTTTTAATCGGGTTCCAGCACGAGATTTGCATTTGCGTAAACCACGTACGGCTCCGCTTCTACGGAGACGCGAAAGTCACATTCTAGACTTCGCCGCCACATTACGGCTCTCCTGTTCACGCGCTGTAGGCAGCGTCATTTGGGGTGCTGTGTGCTCGGAATGTGGTTAGACGTATGTAATTTTATCTTTCGGTGCTGCGGGGTCACTGCCATTAGATTGCCGGCACAAAACGTTGGCGACTTCATAATGCAGCCAGCTTGTGCTTTGTTGCGCGGACGTCGCTCCCACAGTCCTCCTCTCCTTCGATTTTCAAAGTGTGCCTGTAATGCACGCGCTGGGCGATAAGTGCGCCGCATGCGCGATAAGTCATTCGCGCGCTTTCCATTCCAGGGCGGCGACACATACGCCACATACGCCGCCGCCTCCCTCGCCGTTCTCCTTGCTGCCGTTACGAAGAGTGTTTTCCTTCGGCTGTAGACTGGGGAGGTTGTGAACTATGTGCTTCGTCTTCCGGCTCGGAAGTAGTGCTCCCGTTGAGGATTTCCAGTCATTTCTTCCTACACTGCGTTGTCGGAGCACCAACGATTTCGAGCAGACGGCTATGTGGGCCTCAGCATACCCGGTGCAATAATGCAATCTTTTCTTAGCTGTATTACAATTTGAAAATGAATGTTTTCTTTCCGCTTCGCCGGCATGAATGCCGACGCATCTAACTGCCTGATGTGAGTTCATAAAAAGGTCTCTGAGAGGCCGGTGCATGTGTGGTAGCCGGCCATAAATGGGACCAATACGACAGCCAAGACTTGATCTGGCATATTGATAACCTCTAATTAAGGTCAGATCGTGCATGCCACCAATCTCTAGTTTCAAAGCGCAGCGCGGGCTCAGAGTGGCAGGGTATCGACAACATCTTCATGCGGAATGCTCAAGCTTAATCCAGAAAAAAAAAGAGCCACCACGGCTTTTAACCTTACTCAGCAAAGAAGCGACAGTGATATAGACAGCGTCACCACGCAGTGAGCCGCGCACGAATACTCATACACAGCGCTATCGTGCATTCAGCGTTACCTCGTTGGGGTACTTCCACCCGTTTCCGGGATTCACTGGCTATGGCGGTGTCCTCTGAACTCGAGGTTGCGGGTTCGATCCCGGCACTTTGGTGGAGGTGTGTTGCGAAGTTTCTCGTATACGAAGAGAAGGAAAACGCGGTCCGGAGCGGCAAACAGACGGAGGAAAGAGCTCAGGAAATTTTCTCGTGCAGTTTGGCCTTTGGTGCACATGCGCAACGCACAGGTGACAAGAGGTCATCACTGGGCGCTACCTTCGTATTGCAGTAGACTCAGCACATCTGATCATGACGATGATTCGATTTCGGCACACGTTGAAGAACCCCAAGTTGGCCTTGCACTACGGAGCACAATGTAGCCGCTCCCTCGCCTTTGGCAAGTAAAAATCCTGAACCATCGATTCTACCTCCTCGTAAGGCTTCGCTAGGCAGGTGCACATGTAAGTCCTAAAGGAACATCGTAAAACGTTCGGTAAAGCCACTTCTTCGTAAGCGTCGCAGCGCCTTAACCAAAATTATCACCGGACAGTGACGGTAAATAATATACTGCCAGCGTGGAAGGGTGCGTGACAAGCATTTAGCCAAGATTCAGTGTTTCCGGTAGAAAGGCCAGAGAGGTCAGATTTTACACTGTTGTGTTTCTCTGTTTCTGATTGTTCGAAGTACGTTTGATAAGAAATGTTGGGTATGTGGCTATCTTAATTGGCGTCATCCTGGCACCAACCGGATTAGGCTAGAAAGAATTGCAGCGTCGCATTAAAAAAAAAAATACCCCCCGTCTCCTCCAGTTTCTACAAGTAATTCTTCCGCCGCTGGTAATTTCGCTTTGCTATTTTGTATGCGTTTATTGAAGATTCCCGGTCAAAACTTAGTTGTCCCCGCTGCCTAGTTATGTGAACGGCTTATTGAACTCTGAGAGATTTCCTCCTTTTCGCAACAATATCTCGACTGCTGCCGTTTTTATACGAGGGATGTTCAATCAATTATACCTAACTTTTTTTTGCACCATGTCTCACTTAGGTTTAAATATCGCTTTTTCCAGGAGCACAATGTTTTCGGTACAGTCCTCAGCAGTGGAGACGCGCTTCAGTGAGCAGTGCAGTCAGTATAGTCTATGCACCCCGTCTTGCAAGAATGATGACGGCTACTGACGACACCGACGGCGCAATCCAATTGCGAGACGCGTACCCTCCAGGTGTTCCTCCATCTTGGGAGGGAGCCAGAAGGCCGACGGATGGTGCGATGTGCGGACTTGCACAGTGGGCGAGGTGGTACAAGACAAAGGCAGTGCTGGTACGAGAGGGAGGGGCCTGTATCGAAAAGTGGGCATAAAACATTTTTCATTTCTAGGTCTTAATAATTCCCGCAGAGGTGGCAATTCTGACTTAACAGACATCGTATAAGGAGGTGCTTCTGAAGGAATCGCCTCGTTCCTCGCCGCAACATGCAGTGTGTATACTACAGAAGAGCTGAATCCACTCGCTTAACGAGGTCACAGACTACGTAAACGAATGGCATCGTGTTTTCTTCTGTCGTCAAACAGTGCACATTTTTCATTATAGCCGTTTTTTCAAACTCAAATTCTTTATTTATCTATGAAAGCACAATAAAAGTCTGTCCAGCACTCTTTGTACCCGTAGCCGTAGGCTAGTTAAGGACCCAAAAAATGAAATTCTATAATGCAGACACTTCATCACATGCACAATAAAAACTTGTAATAGCGGAGAGAGGGGTATAAACATGATACAAATGGCAAAAAGAAAGCATAACAAGGAACAGTCGCGTCAGTTAAAAAAAAAATCGTGCATGCCAAATTACAATAATAAATCGGATGCGAACAGCAGATATATGTCCTTTAACATATTTAATGTATGCGCTGAAAGAGTTTTTTAGCTGTAAGTGCAAAAGTTTGAGCGCATTTTATTTTCTGTGGAAGAGTATTCCATATCTGAACACCAATGAAAGAGAGCCGTCGTTCTCCGCAAACATTGTGCGTGGGAGGTAGATTAAATGCCCAATGCTACATTTCTAGTAGCACGCGATGATGTATGTAGGAGGGACATATGGAAGGGGTGGTTGTTTCTTACGATACTGTTTACGACAGTTGCTGTTTTTAGGAGGCGTAGTGAATCGAAGGGTAATATCCGTAGGTCGTGGAATAATGGACTGCTGGGGTGATCCTACTTAGGATGCGCTAGGATTCGCAATGATCGTTTCTGCAATTTTCTGATTGGGTGGAGAAAACTATTGTAGGTCCATCCCCATGATTCCATACAGTATGAGATATGAGTGTGGATAAAGAAGAAATATAAAATACGTAATGTATTTGTGTCAAAAAAAGTCACGTGCTTGAAGCAATTTATAGCACCCCGATGCCACATTCGCCCCCGCTGCTAATAAATGGTTTTGCCAGTGCAGGTGTCTATCAAAGATTACGCCAAGTTATTTAAAACAAGGAGTATATTCTAGTAGAGAGTTGTCAATACTAATGTTTACAGAGTTAGCATCTACTTGTTCTCTACGGGAGTAAAACATAGTATATTTTGTTTTCTTGACATTTACACTGAGCTTGTTGGCAGGAAAACATGTAGAGACGCTTTCCAAACCTACGTTTGCTTTGGACTGTATTTCCTCGATGCTATTGCCTGTAATTATTACAGCGGTGTCATCTGCATACATCAGCATTTCCTCGAATTTTAAGACACGTGGAAGGTCGGAAACGTATATAGAAAAAAAAGCATGGGTCCCAAAACAGACCCTCGGGGCGCGCCTCTATGAATACGTTGTGGTGACGAAGAGACATTATTCATGAACCTTATCTGATGACGTCCATTGAAGCAACTAGAAAACAAATCAAAAATCCGTTCCCTAAAACCGTAAAACTCTAGCTTGTACAAAAGGATGGAATGGTCGACCATATCGAAAGCCTTTTTTAAATCGAGAAAGACTACAGCTTCAAATTTGTTGTCATTTAAAGCACAGTTTGTAATGTGGGCTAAAGACTGCACAGCTGATGAGGTTGAATGGTTTGGCCGAAAATCATGTTGCTGTGTTCAAATTATTTCTATGTAAAGCTATTGATTTTATTCGCAAGAATTTTCTCGATAAGTATAATAATGGCGCTGAGCACGGATATTGGTCGATAACTAGAAAGGCTTGAGCGATCACCGTCCATCTATATTGAGACAACTCGGGCTGTTTATAGCGACGTTGGGAACGTGGCGGTTTGAAGTGAGTGATTGAAGACGTGGCATAATACTGGACCCAGAATATCAATATTTTCTTTTAAACGTGTATAGTATGCTTTTTTTTTTCGTGTGCGCATAACTTCCACGGATTTATTGCAAATCTTTTTGTACTGACCCAAGTAATAGCTGTTATCGCTATGCTGTTTCCATTTATGATATCAAAAGTCCTTCTGCTGCAATACTGCTAAAATCAGCTCCGTCAGCCACGGTGAGACGGGCACTTTATATGAGCGAACAGATGTCTTAGTACTGCTGCTAGTTCTAACGCAAGTTAGAATGTCAATAAGATTGGAGAATTCAATGTCGACGCCATCGTGGTATATGGTACTAGTGTCGATTAACTGGATATTCGATATCAGCAAAGCGTAGTCAATCCTCGTACTTACTTTGGCGTGCTTTAATTTCGGTTTTATGACGTTTTTGATCGTTACATAGGTGGGGAAATGATCTGAGACGGGTCGGTTGCATACCACGGCAATAATATTCGAGGTTATATTAGTTAAAACATGATCAATGACAGTTACGGATGTACTTGTTATTCTAGTGGTATCAGTGATTAGATTTTGAAAATTAAAGGATTCTAGCAGACACGTGTAGTCACTATGGTTTGTATGGCTGGTGTCTATGTTAACGTGACCACTAATTATAACCGGACCTTTGGAGCCGCCGCGGTGGCTGAGTTGTTATGGCGCTCGGCTGCTGGCCCGAAAGACGCGGGTTCGATCCCGGCCGCGGCGGTCGAATTTCGATGGAGGCGAAAGTCTAGAGGCCCGTGTACTGTGCGATGTCAGTGCACGTTAAAGAACCCCAGAAGGTCGAAATTTCCGGAGCCCTCCCCTACGGCGTCCCTCATAGCCTGAGTCGCTTTGGGACGTTAAACCCCCATGCCCAGTGACTGCGAAGCCAGCGCGAGGCCCAATTATAGCTTGACTGCACTGTGTCGCCACCTGGAGTCCCGGCGCACAGTACTCTGCGCATGTTGACATAGAATGATGATGCAGGCACTGTCAAGGGGTCGGACGTTGGCGGGCTAAAATCTGTATCCACACCTCCAAGCAATGCATGATGGTCATGCGTTGGCCGCGATGATGTGGCACCGAAATGTGTCGCGCCAAAAGAAAATCTGATGTCCTCCGAATTTCATATACCACAGACGGCGGACGGCTTTTGTGCTAATACAGCAAAGCCAAAGTAAAGACAACCAAAGCTGGCGAGCTCAACCCCCAAAGGCGATGAGAGCAAATAAAAAAGAACGTAAATTATGATAGCAAGTTACAACAGCAATGTAAATGAACGACACCGGCAGTTAATGGGCGACACCGCGTCTATAAATACACTGCGGTAAAGACACTGTAAAACCCTTTGTCAAAAATATGCAGCCCAAGAGATTTGTTCCTAACTGGTGTAGTGGGACTCACTAGAACCCTTGGAAGTCCTAAGCTTTGGAGCGGCAAGGACGAGAGTTGCTCTCGCCTTCGACAGATTTCGCACGCTGATGACGCTAGGCGAGCCACACTGTAATGTCCAGAAGCAAACACTGTAGGCCTTGTACTTATTTGACAAACGCTGTACTTTACAGAATAGACGTCCTCTTGCAAGCACCATTTTCTGCGTCCGCATCGGTCGTTACAAAATGTCACCATTGTCACACGCCTCCGAGGCGTGTGAACATACGCGCGATGTGGCGAGCTTCGCATGGTACGTAAACAGGCTTACTGCACTTCCGCCTACGGCATCGACCAGAGAGGCGCTTCGCAAATGTAGCTATTCAAGAGAGGACCTTGTTTCGTAAGACCATCTCAGTAAAGTTAAAATTTCTCGGGGAAAGAAAATAACGCGTCGTGCTGATGCAGGCAGGCAGGCATACTCACCTGATCCGCCAGCCTAATATGTACCGTGTGTCGCAACCCCGTCAGCCATGGTAATACATAGTTATGTTCCCATTCTTGCGACAGACGCTGCACGCTAATAGTTTTCACGGTTTGAGAGCTATCAGTCCATTTTTAGGTGTACAGTAGATGCCCCTGCACTTAGGCTAGCTGGACGCGTCGAAGAGGCAGCGGCTTAAAATTACGTTGGAAATGCAAGCCATTAGGCTCCGAAACGGGGTGAAGAACGGTTATCTCAAGGTAGGTAGAAGCTGAATTTTTGCATTAAAATTGGCGGTGGAAAGTGTCAGTGAAATGGCGCTTTCTACCGCGCGGACTTCGTCGAAAAAAAAATCGCATGTAACCCGACCTTTACTAATTAATTCACCTTTAAAGGCTTTCCTTTCAGTGCGTCGAACAATAAAAGAAGGCATAAGCCTGCAGAGATCATTTTACACCCAGTGTACGAACACACAGAAGCGCGCCCCAACTAATCTGGAATTAGACTAGACACCGGGGCACTTCAGCGCGGTGTCGCAGTGTCAGAACCCACAAGTGCGGCCCTTTGAAATGGCCTCATTGTTTTCAGGCTTCTGTTAACCGAAATACTGCGCAGTAACCAAACACGCGGGCGCTGCGTCACTTACATTTTTTTTTACCTTTCAACTTCCCGCTTAGAGATCTAGGCCCGCCGAAAATAATGCGGGCATAATACAAAGGCTGTACAAATGCCACTACAAGCATGCACACTGGCTTTCACACGCCGCCTGACTTTTCTCAAACCATATTTTATTTCGTTGAAGAAGTTGAGTGTATGTCAAGATTGCTTTTTATTTTTGCAACTGACGTGCTTTTTATTGACGTTTATCACCGAGGTACATAGGAAGAATTCTGATCCACGGTGACCTGCTTAGACACCGGAGCAGTTACGTATTTCAAAGTGGGCTTGAATGGTTGACTTCTGTTGGTTGAGCGCTCTTATTTTACCTTACGAAGGTTTATTTTTTTTCCTTTTCATTCGTCATTTGGAGTGGACACCTGCGCCTGCTGGACAGAGGTGGGCATCTGACCTCAAAAATCTGGATCTCACCTCGACCTCAAAAAGAATTTGCCGACCTCACTCAACCTCAACGTCATCAGTTGAGGTTGAGGTCTCCTTTGAGGCCCTCACCTCACTTTTCCAGAGGCCACTGCTGACCTCACTCAACTTGCCCTCAACCTCAAATTGTGAGGTTGAGGTTGGCTGCTCGACCTCAAACAAAGGAAAAACAAATAAAAAGCGATTAAGAAGTTTTTCACTTAAAACAATTCTGAGAATCCTGAGAGACACGAAAGCCAAAATGATGATGGAAGGTGTGTACAGACACTATTGATGAGCACGCAATAGGAGAAGCTTATAATCTGAGATGCACCCTCAGAGAGTCTATGGCCTGCGGGCACGGGTACGTGTCCCATACGCGGTTACCACCAGTATGCCGGTGAATACTTTATAATAATAATAATAATTGGTTTTGGGGGAAAGGAAATGGCGCAGTATCTGTCTCATATATCGTTGGACACCTGAACCGAGCCGTAAGGGAAGGGATAATGGAGGGGCTGAGAGAAGAAAGGAAGGAGGTGGTGCCAGCAGGTAAACGCGCCAGTTCTCATGTATATCATACTGCAAATATCATGCAACGACACATGCCTTTGATTCTCGAGATGATGGCGATGATGATGATTCTAACAGTGTATCCTCATGAGCCCGGCGAAGTCTGATATACCGCTATCAAATTAAATGTTGCCAGAATATTGTTTAAATTTTGTACTTAACCCAGCAGCCGAAGACAATTATTGTGCGGGAAAATAGGAATACCTGCAGCTAATAAATAGGGATGATGATGTTGATGTTCCTGTGAGGGCAAGACCCGCCCCCGTCTCCGCCACTCCCCTCCAGGTGGCGATGGTAATGGTTTCGAAATCCTGGGAATTCTCCGATGACTCGGTGATCCCGCGGCATTTTGAAAGAAAGGGCTAGATTACGTCTTCGAACACTGTGCCAACTATTAAAATCACACGGGTCAAAACAACAGGTCTAGAGAGGGCAGCGTGAACTGCTCTCTCTGTCAAGAGCACTATGGCTCTCCGCTCAAATTTCTCCGCAGCGAAATATTTTTTCGAGCCCCCAGCCCGGGAAAAAAAAAACCGCCTAAATATTCATACGCCTCAACAGAATTCTGAGACAAGCTGCTTTAAGTCAGTCGCTTGCTTTCCTTCAAAACTGAACTAATCAATGGTACGCCAGCATCCTCGACGTTTTTTACCCACGAGCACCGCGTGAGCATTCTGCGAAGCCTTTTAAAGTGAACGATGTGCCTCTGCAGAATAGTTAAGGAAAGATAACGTGTAGTGCCTGGTCGTCTGCAAGGCAGGCCGCCAAACTAACTGATCCCATAGAAAAAAAAGAGAATGATTAGAAACATACAAACAAGAATCGCACACTAAACACAGAAGCGAACAACAGCGTGCCCCATTAAACGTCATATTAGAAGGTTTGAAAGAGCGACTCAGCAGCACCGCGCGAGCATGTAATCAATTGTATTTACACATCTTTATTAAAAAAAAGGAAAATGAATTAGCTACCACATCACCATGCGTTCATTATAGTTTTGCACTTTTTCGCCGCTGTAACACCGCTATGCTGGCGCGTTCGTCTCGTGTTGCGGTGTTTGGCATAATAAACGAATTTCCGAGAAGGAACAAGGAACCGGAGACCAAAATAGAGGTTATTCGGGAGGATAAAAAGTGAAATTATGTTTGCATCTGCTTCCATTACGGAACGGGAATATACAGAATTAGTGTGAAATTCGAGAGGGGAAGTCACCGATCAAAAGCTTGGACGGTGTTATAGTCTTTTCTGGCTTCGTGTTTTTCTTATCAAATCAGCAAATGTCGTCGTTAGGAACCTCCTGACTAATATTCTCTCGCCTGTGCTGACTACTCCAGTTTCTGTTGAGTCAGCTTGTGATAATAATAATAATAATAATAATAATAATAATAATAATAATAATAATAATAATAATAATAATAATAATAATAATAATAATAATAATAATAATAATAATAATAATAATAATAATAATAATAATAATTTAGTTCCAGGGAATTGTACCTGATAGTAACCAGCCCGCTTAAGCATTGATGCTTGTGAGCGTGGCTGGGCAGTACAGCATGACTGCATCAGGACAAAGCCTTGCACAAAAACAAAAAAAGAAATCATAATATTGAAAGCACATAAATGTTCAAAAGAAATAAACAGACACATGTATACCGCAAAGTAGCGAGGCTCAAAACAATGTATTAGTGCTTGCATAGTATATTGTCACAAATAGGTTGCAGAACCAAAAGGGCTAGGCACAGACCGCCAAGAGCACGCGCGTCTCACTTCTTTATCCTCAAGGCGCCGCCCGGAGACACCTGGCGGCATTATTCCCCCCCCCCCCAAAAAAAAAATAAAACAAAAGAAAACTCGAAAAAGGCGCCCGTTACTGCGTAAAGCAAGGTTTCATACGCAGTACGTGCACGACCTCAGGCTGCGGTCGACGGCGCGAACTGGGCAGAGTGCCATCGGGGAGGACTTCATATGTCACATCCGTGATGCGGCCCAGCACTGTGTAGGGTCCAAAGTAGCGGCCCAGGAGCTTCTCCGACAGGCCGGGGTGACGTACCGGGGTCCATACCCACACTTTGTCGTCGGGGTGGTACTCGACGTGGCGATGTCGTTGGTTGTAGCATTCTGCATCCGTTGCCTGCTGCCGGCGGATGTGCATAAGGGCCAGTTGGCGGGCTTCCTCTGCGTGCCGGGTAAATTCCTCGGCGTCTGGCGTGAGCGCCTGGTCGTCAGGGGGGCACGGAAGCATGGCGTCGAGCATCGATTGGACATCACGCCCGTAGACGAGGCGAAACGGCGTAAAGCGAGTCGTTTCCTGAATCGCCGTGTTGTAGGCAAACGTCACAAATGGGAGGGTCTCGCCCCAAGTCTTGTGCTGTACGTCGACGTACATTGCGAGCATGTCCGCTAAGGTTTTGTTGAGGCGCTCCGTGAGCCCGTTTGACTGCGGGTGGTATGCAGTAGTTTTGCGGTGGTTCGTAGGACTCAGCTGGAACACCTCGTGCATGAGCTGCGCTGTAAACGTGGTGGCCCTATCGGTGATGACGGAGGACGGGGCGCCATGTCGTAAAACAATGTGGTGTATGAAGAAGCGCGCGATTTCAGAGGATGTACTGCGCGGCACCGCCTGGGTTTCTACATAACGCGTCAAATAATCAGTCGCAACTACAATCCACTTATTGCCAGAAGACGACACAGGGAATGGGCCCAGAAGATCAATGCCGACTTGGTCAAAAGGTGAGCGAGGTGGCGCAATTGGTTGGAGCAAACCTGCGCGCTTAAGCAGTGGTGACTTACGACGCTGGCACTCACGGCAACCTCTGACGTAGCGATGGATGGTCTTTGCAAGTTTAGGCCAATTATAATGGGCCTGACACACTCGAGCGAGCGTGCGTGCAAATCCCAAGTGGCCAGAGGTGGGCTCATCATGACACGCCGAAAGGATGCGATCGCGGAGGTCTGATGGCACGACTAGGAGGTAGGTCCGGTCACCATTGCTGGAGTTTTTCTTATACAGTACGCCATTGCGAATGCAAAAAGTGGCGAGAAAAGTGTCGAGGTACGTTGGAAGCATGGCCCTCCAAGTGATCCATGACAGACCGCAGGTCAGCGTCAGCACGCTGCGTTGCCACCAAGTCCGAACTGCTGATCACGCCTAGGAAACGATTGTCATCCTTTGCGCTGTCATCAGCTTGCTCGACGGGTGCGCGTGAGAGCGTGTCGGCGTCTTCGTGTTTACGTCCGGACTCATAGGCAATTGTGTAATCAAATTCTTGAAGGCGAAGGCTCCAGCGTGCTAGGCGGCCTGGTGGGTCCCGGAGATTGGTAAGCCAGCACAAGGAATGGTGGTCGGTGACCACTTTAAAATGACGACCATAGATATAAGGCCGAAATTTCATCATGGCCCAGACGACAGCGAGGCACTCCTTTTCCGAGGTGGAGTAGTTGATTTCGGTGCGTGAGAGTGTGCGACTCGCATACGCGGTCACACGTTCCACGCCTTCTTGATGTTGAACGAGGACGGCACCAAGCCCGATGTTGCTAGCGTCGGTGTGTATCTCGGTAGCAGCCTCCTCATCGATGTGAGCCAGCGCAGGGTAGCGTGCAGCCGTTGGCGCAGCTCTGTGAAAGCAGCATGTTGTTCGGCAGTCCAGACGAACGGTGTATCGTCACGTGTTATACGGGTGAGGGGTCCAGCGATGTTGGAGAAGTGGGCGATAAAACGTCGATAGTAGGAGCACAAACCCAGGAAGCCCTTGAGCGTTTTCTTTGTAGTAGGACGGGGAAACTTGGCTACGGCGGCAGTTTTCTCGGGATCGGGCCGTATGCCATCGGCGCTGACAACATGGCCGAGATACTTGAGCTCTTTGCAGCCAAAGTGGCATTTCTCGGGTTTAAGTGTCAAGCCGGCCAAACGCAGGGCATCCAACACGGTCCGCAGGCGTTCAAGGTGTTGGTCGAAGGTTTCTGAGAACACCATCACGTCATCTAGGTAAACTAAACAGGTTTTCCATTTGAAGCCAGCCAGGACAGTATCCATCATGCGCTGAAAGGTCGCCGGCGCAGAGCAAAGGCCGAATGGTAACACCTTAAATTCATATAGGCCGTCGGGTGTGATGGTCGTTTTTTCGCGGTCACGTTCATCAACCTCCATCTGCCAATATCCGGTCTTTAGGTCGATCGACGAAAAATACTTGGCGCGACGAAGTCTGTCGAGTGAGTCGTCGACGCGGGGCAGCGGGTAGACGTCCTTTTTCGTTATGGCGTTCAGCTTACGGTAATCCACGCAAAAGCGCAGTGTCCCATCCTTTTTCTTAACAAGCACGACGGGCGACGACCACGGGCTCTTAGAGGGCTGAATAATGTCGTCTGTAAGCATCTCCTTCACCTGCGTTTGGATAGCGTCGCGTTCCTTCGGGGAAACGCGGTACGGCTGCTGTCGTATGGGGCGAGCGTCATCGGAAGTGATGATTCGATGCTTCGTGATCGTCGTTTGCCGCACTTTCGAGGAGGATGCGAAGCAGGTTTTGTACTGGAGCAGTAGGGCGCTGAGGTCGCGCTGTTGAGTCGCTGAGAGCCCGGAGCTAATATCGATGCGATCCAGGGATGTGTCCAGGACGGTCCATGGTCTCGGACGCAAAGCACTCAGTAATATCGGCCAATTGGTCGGCCCACGCGACGGCAGTAGCTCGGAAAAGGTGACGAGGTTCGTTCGTTAAATTAATAATCAGGAGTTCCGACCGATCGTTACGGAGGTGGACAACACTTCGGGCCGCTCAAATGCCATGTGTCAGCAGCAAGGAAAGGTTGCCCTCGGCGACTGCAGGTCCATCACGTAGCCCATCATCGCTTTCGACGCTTGCAAAAACACTGGAGCGCGGCGGGATCAAGAAACTTTCAGTGGAAATACGAAGGGCAGAGCTGCGTTGCCGAACGTCGGAGGTGTCGCTGGCTTTGGCTGTCGAAAACGTAACGGTTCTGTGCCGCAGGTCAATAACAGCACCATTCTCACGGAGAAAATCTACGCCCAAAATCAGGTCACGAGAACAGTCGCGGATCGCCATGCAAGCAGCTATGAACTTCGAGTCGCTGATCTGGACCCTAGCCGTGCACTGTCCAAGCAGAGTGATGATGTGGCCCCCCGCCGTCCGGATCTGCACGCCAGAGCAAGGGGTTGTAACTTTCTTTAGAAGCGCTTCCAATTTGCCACTGATAATTGAAAACTCCGCTCCTGTGTCCACCAACGCGCTAATGCTGTGGCCATCGAGAAGCACGGGTATGTCGAGGGAGAAGCGGTCCTTTAGTTCAGCTGCAGTCGTCGACGTCGTCAAAACTCTATCATCGGATGTCTGCATCGTCTGCATCGTCAGGGGGCCTTTACAGCGTCGATATCCAGCGACCACGCCCCCGGAGGTCGCTGTCCACAGTTTTCCCGGCGAGAGCTCGGCGAGCGGTCCGCCGTCGCTCGCGAGGAGTTCTGCACATTCGGTGAAAACGATGGACGGCGAGGTGACGGCGATCGGGAAAAATCTTCTCTAGCTCCTCACGGACAACAGCACGGATCATGTCACGGAGAAAGTCGGTATTGTTGTTGATAGCCGGGTGTGTGTGTGTGTGGGGGGGGGGGGGACTCCGTAACAGAAGCAGCAAGGACTGGCCGGTCGTACGCGGTGGAACGCTGCCGGAGGACCTGCTCCATCGTGACTGCCTCCGCTAGAAACTCGGCAACAGTGCTTGGGGGGGGGGGGGGGGGGGGGGGGAGGGGCTGCGCACGAGGCCAGCGAAAAGCTGTTCTTTAACACCGCGCATTAAGTGGCGCAGCTTTTTGGCTTCCGACATGGCTGGGTCAGCCAGTCGGAAGGGCCGCTTCATGTCTTCGACGTATATTGTAACCGTTTCGTTGGGAATTTGCACACGGGACTGCAGGGCTCGTTCAGCTCGCTCGCGACGAACAGCGCTGACATACGCGGCGAGCAGTTGACGTCGGAACTCGGGCCATGATGAAAGAGTGTCCTCACGGTTTTCGTACCACGTACGAGCACCGTCCTCCAAGCTGAAGAAAATGTTCCTCAGCTTGGCGGCGTCATCCCATTGGTTAAATGCGGCGACACGATCAAACTGGAGCAGCCAATCTTCCACGTCCTCCAGCTGAGTCGCGTGAAAGGACTTTGGTAGCCGTGGGTTCTGGAGGGTGTAGTCCGCGGCGCCTTGCATGACTGGTTGAGGGGTAGGCGCAGAGGTAGAGTCGAATGGCCTGAGCACAGGAGGCAGTCGGCCAGGCGGCGAGGTTGTCTCCAATAACCCATGCTCAGGGGGCAGTCCAAGATTTCGGCGGCTGACCCGGTGAACTGATGTGTCGACAGGGAGAGGTCTGGAGTCCTCGGTGTTAGGAGGGGTGTGCGACATATTCCAGGGCCTTTACCCAGCGCACTCCACCACAAAATGTCACAAAAAGGTTGCAGAACCAAAAGGGCTAGGCACAGGCCACAAGCAGTCAAGCAGTGTCCCAGCTGCAAAGAGCACGCGCGTCTCACATCTTTGTCCTCAAGGCGCCGCCCGGGGACACCTGGCGGCAATACGAACAAGATTGTATTTTCCTCAATACACATAAAAAACCAGACAGGGAATTTTTGCAACTTAATTATCTTTTGAGCACTATAAATATAAAGAAAGAGCACTGTTCCAAATGAATTGTCTAATAGGGGCAAGATACGAAAAACACATGGTGTCATTCATTTGACTGCACAAATGACCGTATAAATGCCTTAATTTTTCGATCAGAGGTGAAGGTGTTGTCGGTTTCAAATTTGTTGAAACAGGAAGGTACATAAAATGCGCGGGTTCTCTTTCCTTAATTAGTGTACAGACGTGGACTACTAAATCTCTCTATGTGTACAGCAGGATCCCCATTATTCGGCTGCAAGACAAGAACCATGACGTCAGCGTCGGCAGCGAGCATGAACACGAAGCAGTCTTGCTTGGGGCCATCCGCGCTGCGACGAATTTATTGCGTGCTTGTTGCACTGAACTTATTTGTTTGCGGCATCAAACAAAGCTACCGCGGGTCAACGTGAGTTACGTGCTTAGTGCGCTCCCGGGAGTTTGAGCCGACCGTTAGGCAGTCGGGTGCTACGCCAGTGGGGCAAGGGGGAGGGAGAGTGGCGTGCTGTGGCAGCAACACTCCTTCCGGGAAGACCAGAGGGGTGCGTCATTCTGTAGGCGCGGACTGAACGGACATTACGGCGCAGCACAGGAAGCTAAGAGGGAACTGTGGCATCCGGTTGTCCAAACAGGGGAAACCGAACACCAAGCGTCATTGCATGAACACTGCGGTGGTGCGCTGCAACTCCGCTTCGGAAGCGGCGCTCGTCAGAGTAAGACGTGGCAACTGCAAAAAGTCTCGACCTCAAAATTTCGACCTCACTGAATGACGACCTCACTCAAACTCAAAACTCACGCGTGAGGTTGAGGTCTGATTTGCTGACCTCACAAAATTTCGAGCCATCGCCGACCTCACCTCAACCTCACCTCACGACGTGAGGTTGAGGTCATTTTAAGGTTGAGGTCGACCTCATGAGGTCGAAATTGCCCCCCTCTGCTGCTGGCTCGTGACTTCTGTATAGGCTTCGAATTAAGGCTGAGTAGAGTCATCGTTTTAGCGATACTAGCAAATCTGCTCGCAACCTCTTTTTACTTCTTTGTCGCGAGAGCATTCAAGCAATTCAGTGGATACAAACGGAGGTCCATTAGCGCTGCTTTGCACTTGGCAACGATAGTCACGAGTGCAAAAAGAAAAAAAAGACACGCTGAGAGCGTTGGGCAGAGCTTCAAGAGTATGGAAGTGACCTCAAGAAGAAGGGTCATTCTATGGGTTTTTATCTAGAAACGGATTTCTTTTGTACTTGTTTCCTATGTAAGGCAGTTCGAACTGCACAGTAATATGGTGGCATATATTGCTCATTCATCCATGTCGCAGACAAAATTTTTCTACCTCACGAGCACAGTGGATCTGCGGCTGTGAAGCTTTGCTGATGAACGAGTTCACAGGTTCGATTCCAGGCTGTGGTGGCCCCATTTCGAACGGAGGCAGAATGCAAAAGCACATACCGCCATTATACACTGTGACACTTTATTACGGTGCAACTGTCGTGAGTGATTTCTGCGGCAGAATTCATAAGTTTTGTTGCTGCAGTTTATTGAATGCATGAAGGAAGTGTTAAAGCGGCTTTCACAGCTGGGTCTTGCGAACGTCGGGCGCTGCGGTTCTACTTCGGCAGTTTTGACAGTTCGTTCTTGTTGGCGCCAGCGCTGCGCTTCTGTGCGGGCAGTACGTTTACGACTACAATTAGCGAGTTTCGTAATCGTCCAGTGAGTTTCATGACACTGTCCACGTGTCCAACCGTTGTTTGTCTGCTACCTCGATTTGCCATATATAACTGCTTGCACCTACTATACAGACGCACACAAAGCATCCGAGAGGCGCTTCGAAGAGGAGGAAAAACATTACTGAAGCCCCTGTGAAAAGGAGTCCTTACTCCGCTACGGACGGTCAGTCATACGCCTGCCGAGGCCGAGTGAAGCCAAGCACTCCAGGAGGAAACGGGCAGGGTACGGGAGATAGGGGGAGGTAATGGCAGCGTTACACGAGTGTGTGCGTGTGTATATACATATTCAAAGTAGGAAACGCTTCATTTGGCCATAGATTTATTTTGAGTCGACGTTTCGGACAGAGCCTGTCCTTTCTCAAGACAGGCTCTCAGACAGGACAGGCTCTGTCCGAAACGTCGACTCAAAATAAATCTATGGCTAAATGAAGCGTTTTCAACTTTGAATTTTTGCCTCTAGCAACCAAATACGTTTATCTTTCTATATATATATATATATATATATATATATATAAAGTTATCTTTCTTGCCCTCCTACTGATAGGATGGCCGGATTGGGCTAGTCGGTTGCTCCTCGCGAGCGGTGAATGATGATGGCACGCTGGCGGGTGATCGAATATACGGCGGTTAGCGGTACGAAGAGCACTTGGGGTCTTCGTGGCTCGTCCGGCGACATGTTGCCGGTTGGGGCAGCAATTCCAACTTCTTAAGACAAAACTTATTTATTAAAGACGGCACTGACATAAAAAAGCAAGTGAGCAAAATGCAGTTTAAAAAATGCTGTTAAAAACGGCCGAGCTTGAGACTCGGCGCGCTCGTCCCAAGACGTTGTTTCCCACGGGTTTCAACCCCTTCGATAATTGGGCGGAGCTTGAGTAGTCTAGCTCTCGCCCAATTTTAACCAACCGCAGTGCAGTGGCACCGTATGTGCAAGTCGGCGGAGCCCAAGGCTCGCCGGTCCGAGCCCACTGGACCTCGCTCCTCCTGGAACGTGCTGGGCGCGTGACTCCGCGTACGCAGCTCGCTGCATGCGCATTCCACCGATTGCCACGCATCGGAACTGCCGTCTCCGCTGACAGCAAAGGAATGTCTTCCGCGGGACAAGGATAACTGGGCGCCGGAACAGAAAGGATTAGTGCCGCAGCTCACCCTAAGCGCGGGCGTCACGCCTCGACGTACATTCCTCGATTTCACCCCCCCCCCCCCTCCCCGGGCGTGACCGCTCCTGGTAACAGGTGCGGGGGGGGGGGGGGGGGGTCCATCGGCCCTGTGGGCTTCCACTTAACACCTCCCCACCAAGAATGTTGGGGGGACACTTGCTGTACACACAACATACCGAAGCCCACAATAGCACCAAGGATGTGGCCTTCAACAACATACAAAACGCGCGAAAGCACAAGGGACCGGGCCCCCACTGGCCGCTGTACCAGCACAAAAAAAAGGAGGGGCACTTCACATCCTACTTATGACAATAGCGAAAAGAGTATGTTCACAAGGATATCTTGTTGGATGCATCGACACTCACAGATTTACATATTTTCTCTTGGGGCCAAATAACAGTCGACACACTCATCACACAAGGAGTCCATCATTAATGCACTTGATATGATAGTCCACAAGCACTCAGACACACACACTCAGGTTGGGCCACCGTCCCGTACGTTCCTTGGCCCGCGATGTCTGGTCCACCTACCTAGCACAGGCGGCTCCCCTTCTCTGCTCCCCTTTTTCCTCTTTTTACTTTTTATCTATTTTTCTTGCGAAACGTTGGTACTTCCTCGCATTTGCAGCATTTGCAGTTAGCACCTCTGTGGAACGTCTGGGGCAGAGTCGGAGCCGGTGTCCAACCTGGACAGGGCGTCGGCGCATTTATTGAGAGAGCCTTTTATATGAGCGAACTCAAGGGTGTACTTCTGGAGAGCCAGGCTCCAACGGGTCAACCGGGCGCTCGAGGAAGCTGTTCTTGTTAAGTAAGCCAAGGGGTTTTGGTCAGTGTTTACCTTAATCCTCGCGCCGAAGAGCCATGGATCCAGACGCCCCAATGCCCATATGACTGCGTAAGCTTCTCTTTCTATGGCGGACCACTCAGCCTGCTGCGGCGTCAGTTTCTTGCTCAAAAAGGCAATTGGTTTTTCTTGCCCGTTCACCTCTTGTGCCAGACATGCCCCGACCGCTCTTTCCGACGCGTTTGTTGTCAAAAAAACTTTTTGTTGAGGTCAGGGCCCGTGAGCATAGGCAACTCGATCAAGGCGGCTTTGACGGCGTTAAACGCCCGTTCCGCTTCTTTTGTCCACGGGATTATATTCGGGACCCGCCGGTTGGTGAGATCCGTTAATTGGCGGACTATCTCCGAATACGAGGGGACGTAGTCGCGGTAATAGTTAAAAAGTCCAAGCGCGCTATGCAGCTCCTTCTTGGTAATCGGTGGCTTAAGGTGCCCATTGCCTGAACTCGTTCCGGGTCCGGTGAATGAAGGCCTGACCCGACCACGTGCCCCAAATACCGGACGCTTTGCTGTGAGTCCAACGCTCCTGATAGTTGCCAGCACTTAACCCAAATGGTCTAAGTGTTCCTGACAAGTTTCGGAGTAGACGGCCACGTCATCGATGTATGCGCACGCGTAGCCAATGTGCTTTTGTAGGACGACATTCATTATCGTTTGGAAGGTGGCTGCCGAATTACGCAGTCCATAAGGCATCACGCTCCACGCAAATAGACCTCTGGGCGTCGCAAATGCGGTGTATTGTTGTGAGTTGTGTTCCACAGCTATTTGCCAGCAGCCCAGAGTCATGTCAAGGACAGAAATGAACTTCGCCTTGGCTACCTCGTAAATCAGCTCTGTGATGTTGCTCATTGGGAAACTATCTACTTCTGATATGGCGTTCAGTTGTCGGTAATCAATGCACAGCCTCACACTTCCGTCTTTCTTCGCAACTCAGTCTATGGGGTGTGCATAGCTACTCTCCACAGGGTAGATTAGACCCCCTTGAAGAAGTTCTCCGGTCTGTCGGTCTACCTCATGCAGAAGTGCGACCGGTACACGGTATGGGTAAGCCCTTGTTGGTTTGGCGCCTGGTACCAGGTCTATCTTGTGTTCCCCAACCAAGCACTTCCCCGGCCGTTCGGAGAACACCGTTTCGTATCGGCCTATCACTTCACCGAGCTCCCTGATTTGTTCCTGGGTCAGATGCGTGGACTCGTGCAGTGTGGATTCAAAGGTGTCACTCCCACTATGCAATTCCGGAACACATTTTATATCCCCAAACTCTCCATCAGACTCAATAATTACGCCTACGTTGTTCACTCTGGCGTAATATTTTCTTAGTCTATTGGCGTGAACCCACCGCTTAGAACTATCTCTGAACTTGACAACATAGCTATCGGGTCGTCTATGCTCTTTAATCGTTGCTGGGCCCGCCCTTTAGGTCGCATCTTGTTCTGCTGGTTCGTATCAAACACAAGGACTTCCTCACCGTCACAGAACCCTTTGGCCCGTGCCCTTAGATTGTATTTCTCCGCATACGCTTTCTGCAGCTGCTTTATTTGGTGATCTACCCTCTCTGCTACTTCAGTCATTTGCTGCCGCAGCTTGATCAGATACTCTGACCCAAGCAGCACAAGTAATTGGCCCAACATTGGAACTGTATTGGTAAAGCTGGCCCTACAAATGACCAGGATGGGACCATCCTGTTGCAAAATTGGGCCGATGACCTGTGCTGCTTGGGGACGCAGCCTTATTTAGGCCCGTAGGTGGTGTCCCGTTCTCTGTCCATGTATTTTGAAGGATACTTATCACACAAGGGAACTTGGCAGTGAGTGCGTCAGCACCCCCCCCCCCCTTATCTCTTTTTGCTGCTGATGTTTACTTTCTAGGAGCGGGTAACTGTTGACGAAATGAAAAGAGAAAACTAAGGAAACTTGATCTGGTGTGCTATGCTTCTGGTTGCCTGGGCATGCGTCCTACTATGTTGGCTGTGCCATCAATCCTTGTTATGTACGTTTCCAATCTTTTTCACGCATATTTCGCCTTATATAAGGTGTTGTCTTCCGGCAATAAAATCAGTTGTCAGTTAGCGGTTGTGTATGTGTGCCGTCTCCCTGTGCTTGTCTGTGTTTGCGCTCTAACATTTTACTAAATGATTACATAAGACCCGATGGGTCTGAGTGTCACGAAGCACAGAGCCTGAAGGCCTCACTGAGGCTGATCCATGAGTTCTAATTTGATATGGTAGCACGTAGTCACCTGCGCGTAAGATCACATGAGTTCAGAATAAGTCAAGTGACAGCCCATGAGTACCCTCCAGCTTCTACTCCAGGGCCAACAAACTAGACAGAGTAGACATCTGATTACGGAGAAACCACAGCCTAAATGGGTTACAAAGTTCGATACCAACAGGCCTGCCAAGAGACAGCTTGTACCTGACGTCACGGGTGCCATAATGGTGAACCACACATAGCTTCGGCAGTGCAGACCAGAACAGGATTCGATAAGAATGGATAATAGAAACGCGCACCTTCTCGAAGCAATGCTCCTTGTTCACCACCACGGCGGCGCAGCAACGAAGCAGCATTTACAAGCACAAAACGACAGGTTCAGAATAAGTCAGCGAACGAATTAAATGCAGGCTTAGACAACGCTTGAACTGCGCGCCCACGACCGCTGTGGTGAAACCGTAGCCGCCGCCATCTAGCAGACGTTGGCGAAAGCCCACTAGCACGGTAACGCGGAGTACCGCTGTGCATCGAGTGGCGCTGGCGCACGCGCTGCCTTGTGCGCCTCGGCCATCGCGCGTCCGCTCTCGGAGCCGAGCTCAGGAGTGAAGCCAGCGAGGGAGCAGGTTGTGGGCTGCTGCCGTTTCTCAGCAGACGGACAGTGGAAGGAAAAGATAGCGGCGTGCACCGTGACAGGCCGGAGGCGCGAAGCAGCCGCTGCCTCCTGGATAAGCAAAGCTCCGCCTCCTGTGCTATCAAGCCATGTGTTCGGACGTGATGCGCATGGGTGTGGCCGCGTCTATTCGGCTTTGTATGCAACTAATCAGGGATCACAAATGCATAAGTTTAATTTACGAATAAAATTCGCTCAGAACGTCCAGGGACAGTGTCAAGAGCATTTAAGACGCCTCCAAATGCTTTCTCACAAAGGGGTACAGGTTACTGTGATGCTAGTGAGGCCGCGGAAATAGCGCGTAGGAGAAACTTTGGCTTTTCTTGAAGGCAGTGGCTGCAGACAAGCGGTAATCTATCAGCTCATGGATGAGCTGACCCTGGCATTTATTGCCACGGAGTACGTACGTACACGGCCGGTAGATGGCATCAGCGGCTCAACTAAACGCAGGAACCGAGGAACATGCCTTCGTAGCTCACCCAGGTCCCGGTCACGTCCGTCTCATTTAACTGCTGGGGACAATTTCCCTTCAAGCTCTGAAATAGCAACTGAGAAAATGACAATTGATTTGTTGCTCCGCGCGAATACTTGGAATCATAACGCGTTGCAAGAACGGACAAAAAATGGCACCATAAAAATACAGTAGCTTTCTCGATTGGCTCACGCCTCAGGAGATTTTGAGCAAAACTGTGACAAGATGTGTGAAACTCGAGGAATAATGAAATTGCTGAAACTTCCACATTAGTTGCTCAGAGCAGCAGCGCACTGAAGGATGATGACATGCTGCCTCGACTCGTCGGCGCTGTAGGCGAGTGGGTCATTCATGCATGGGCACTGGACTCGTCGGTTTAAACCGAAAAAAAGGAAAAAATCCATAAGAGTACGACGAATTCAGTTCTCGAAATTCGGTTCTAACCGAAAAAAGGTCCGTATTCTTAGCATGCAAGGCACAGCCAAGCTGGCCGTTGAGAGCGAGTTACTCTGTCAGAGTTGAAAACGAAGTGGGGAAGCCAGGGAAGCCAGCGCAGTTGTGGTTTACTCCGTTAGGTTACTCGTCTACTCGCATGCTCGCCGACCGGGGAGCACCACCTCCTCACCGCCCGCTAGCTACAACACTGTTTGTTCACTATCATCGCCCGCCAAGAGCAGTCGGTCGATTACGGAGGTTTATCAGCAGAATGCAGGACACTGACACGAAAACCGGGCTTGGGTGTTACGAAAAAGTATCATTTTCTGGTCAGCGCGACGATTTAGCGGTAGTTCCATACATCTCTGCTATCAATTCGCAACACGTGATGCTCGGCCCTCTCGCCCAATTCAGCGCGATAACCAAAAGATAACTTGTTAGCCTAGTTCTTAGATGTGAGCTTGCCCTCGCGTTTTTGTCTACCGTCCATCTCATTTAACTTGAGTTAAATTTTAATAATGACTGCAATTCCTTCTACAAGCACAGCTCCAGGTACTGCCATTTGTACGTTAATCATTGGCAAATAAATTGTTCATGCTGAAAAAACTTTGAGACAGACTCTGAGTAACTTTTTTACCGCGCAGTACTGCCGCAAAAAGTCGCCGAAGAAAGGTCAGCAATTCATTCCTAGAAAATAATATTCGCCGAAAAGAAAGGAAACGAAAATTGCGTTCTCAAATAAAAACCGAAAAATGTCCGCCGAATTTTCAAAAAATAAAAAAACGAAGAGTCCAACCCCTATTCATACCATACGGAAGTTCACCGACTTTGTTGGCCAGGATGCGCGCGAGTGCCAAGTTTTCTGCGCGGACCGTGAGATAGGAGGCATTGAACGCTAGAAGCGATTGAGTGGCCAGGAATGATGTCATGATCCAGTTAGTTTTACAGTTATAGTCTTAAGCGCTCATTTCACCGATGTGGGGAACTGAGGACTCCATAGCGTAGCGCGGCCCACCAGAATGAAAACGCAGTTTTTACAGCCCTCCATAAAGAACCGAGTAGGTACCCTTTCTCCAATGCGGTAAAACATTCTACGCGCTATCAAAGGCAGCCATATACGTCCTGAGTGTTTGCTGTAAGAGATAAACAGCCATGCATCCTGCTCTCGAGCCCGCTAATCACACAATCGGACGCGGCCCGATAATGAGAGAGGCAACAACACGACGCATGCGGCTCCCACAGATAGCGATATGGCGCGCTTGATGGGCGCCACGCAACAAGAGCCGCCCGATGCAATCGCGGCTCGGAGAACCTTATAGAGAGAGAGAGAAAAAAAATAAGGCCCAGATCAAACGGGGCGAGATAAACAAAGCGAGAGATATAATGCAGGTATCGTTTTTGTGCAAGAATGCTTCTACACCCCTTCTACATGGCAGAAAATGTGAGCTCCTGCGTCTCTTTTACTACCATGAACAGTTTTCTGCGTCTTTTAAAATCTTCTGCAGGTGCCATATGTTTCAAACACGGCGAAACTTTCTCAAGCAACAACCCAGATACCACCGAACATTAAAATAATATTATAAAATTGTTAAGCAATGTGCATTAACATTTCATGTTACTGTGGAACGTTACTTTAAGGTTGAAAATTAACAGAAACGTTGTCTGTTGTACCATAAAAACATCAGACTAACATTCAAATTAGACATTTTAATATTGTGTTCTAAATGCTATTACAATGTTTAAATCACAACTATACATTAGATATATATTGCAGGCATTGTGTCCAAGAACTTTTCGCACTGTTATTAAGTATAAATGCCCTTCAATTAGCAGTACTTTGCGATAAATCTCTAGATTATGCATTCCATAGATTGAATACCAGCCCCACTATGCTGTTAGAAAACTTCTCGTATTTTACCCATTCACCTCTATCAATCCCGAGACACCCTTCAGTAATTTTTACATAAGCTCGTCTCCATGGTATCTGCTTGGAGGTTAGTGAATTGCATGTATTGATCGTGATGTATTGCAGAATTCAAATGTCCCCTCGTTGTTGATCCTAGCAAAACGTTGATTAGGTTGTGTATCTACACATCTGGTGGGCTTGCATGAGCTTGCAGGGTTAGTTTACCATTATAAAGTTACATTTATGCTGTTTAAATGATCAGGTTGCAGCAAAGTTACTCTGGCGTTCACTTGTAACATTTCCGAAACATTAGGAAAAAACTCACTAAGAACAATGCATCACCTCCAAAACGAAAACAGCTAACATTGTTGTAACGTTTCAGTGTTACCTGGGAAACTTTTGTTTTCTTTTTTTTTCTGAACTAATTACCACTTGCAAGAAACTCTACCATTATATTCTAATTCGAAAATTTATTACAGTTGCAGTTCCGTAGGCATTACCCTGCACGAAATAATCTGGAACCTTCCGAAGTACGGATGAGACTTGAAGGCGTCATTTCGGCGTCTCCATCACTTAGATTAGGCCGCCAAGACGACGCGAGTGGTGCTCCTTTTCCCTCGCTTTTAATCCACAGGGCGACGTATGACGCGACATAACGTATCTTATTTAGCATATACGTATGGTTCTTCCAATGGGAAGGCTGCGTGCAGACCGTAGCAGGAAGGTCCCGTTGGCCAACCCCGATTGTGAACACAGCCCGCGCATAACAATGTGTGACGAGGGATGAGAAAATTCAGACCAGTCGGCCACTTGTTCGCACCGCATCTCCAGCCGGGAAAAGACGGTAGCGCGTTTCAACACGCGTCCACTTTGGCCGCGTGGGGCCCCGCGCAGTAAGGCCTTGCTGCGATGTTTCAGTGCCCGCTTTTCGTGGACGGAAGGCAAGCGAGGCATCGTTTAGTTGGTTCAGGAAAGGAAACTATTGCGCCACCGTAGATGTAGCAACAGCGCTGGCCGGAGAAGTCAAAGACTACACGGCACGAAACTTGGGGGAAGGCGGAAAGGGAAAGAAGTGTAATAGAAATGACATCACTGCAGGCATAACGAGCAGGCGTAATGCGCGAGCGCGCAAGTGAGATTCACTCAGAGACAACGGGCGAACCGCGCGCACTGCGGAAACCGTACGGACACGTGGAAGCCTTGCAGGAGCTCGCGTAATCGTTGCTTGAAGATTTCCAGGAGCTACACAAAGTTGGGATGGACTCGTGACGAGTCACGGCAAACGATCGCTTCCCAGCGCCGTTGCTGCTTCAGTCGCACGAAAGTAGCGGCCGAAAGTATTCATGAAAAAAAAAAAGCCGAAAGGGAGTAATCTAAACGTGGAGCCCGGTATGGAAGAAGGACCACGATAGGTAAAACTTTCTCATTGTGTCTTCTTTGTTTCCTCCAACGCCCAGTCCGTAAACTCTTTTTTCTTTCCGCGCCGCAGCCTTTCTCTTTTGCGGCTTCCTCCTTCCCCTCCGGCCGTGCTCGCCTGGCGACTGCCATCCGGGGCGCTCGCATGGCAACGGGCCGACGCCTGCCACTGCACCACGTGGAGCCGAGTGTGAAGGTCTCGTCCAGGGGGCGCTAGCTGTCCAGCTACGGGAGCTTGCTTCCCAAATCGACGGGCGCACGATTTTTTCGGTAGCGCGCCAGCTGAGGGGTCGATCAATGCAGAAGCCAGGCTGGGCGCCCCCGCCACACCCCTCCACCCCTCTTCGCGCTCCAGCGCTGTGGGCGAAGGGCCGGCGCCGCTGGCGCTGAACACTATGTGTTACAATGTCACCAGGGCGCATGGCCCGAAGAAGAGAAAAATAAAGAAAGGGAGCGGGCCGGCTGGGGCGCTGTCGCTAGCGCGCCGCGGCGCCGAACCCTGCTCGAACCTTGACGTCGCCGAGAAGTATATTGGTGAGTGGCAGCTGCCACTCGTGGTCTCACACAGCTAGCACTTAGCAACGGGGCGTCCGTGGGGCAGCCTCCAGTGTGCGGCGCACGTCCGCGAAAAAAAAAATACTGCTACAGGGAATTTCTGGAAAATGTGGGCGTTGTACTAAGTCATGAATGAAAACCGCCCCACCAGGCTCCCAAAGCCGACGGTGCCCAGCCGCACTGTGGTCATAAAGGTCGTTTGAGCTGGAGAGTTTTGTAATTTCTTTTTTTCTCTTGGGGCGTAGGTTTCGCGCATAGCGAGGAATGCGAGTTACTTCTACGGATATGAATACGCGAGTTAGTGGACGAAATTCAGATGAACACCCGCAGGCTGGCAGCGGCACAGTGACGTGGCATTATACACAGCAAACTATTAGCGAACAGTCCTGTACTGGGACCATGCACGCAAGGCAGTGGGAAGCAGAAAGCGGGGGCGCTAAGGTGGGGCTCAGGAACACGGGCCCAACATCCATTGCCGAGGTACTCCATGAGGCCTAATATGGCCTAAAAACAGCTTTCAACGCCCCTGTGCTGTTCGCAGCTGCTACATGATGTCGCGAGAGCTCTAACATTTCGCCCCACCGAGAGCAACCAGTAGGAGGGTCAAGCGTCTTTCTGGGCTATTTAGTTTAGCTATTATTTCGCACAGAGTGTCATATTATCGCGAGGCGCAGCTTTATCTAAGCTCAGGGATCAAGGATTTAAGTGTTTGATATTCTGAAAGGCACGTCCAGCCACCCAACCCAAACTCGCTGCGCCCCGCCGATAACCTGAGTGAACCTAGGACAGTAGAAAGTCTCACTGCCCACCTATTTTTGACAACGTGAAAGCCCTTCTCCCCTCTGATAGCTGAAAGTGTTACAGGATATACTTTTCACTTCGAGAGACCTCGGCATTAACTGTAATTATCCGTTTCTTGGGCTCTGTTCTATCCGCTGAGCGTATCGATTGGCGATACCATCTGGCCTTGCGAAGTTGTTGCGCAATGAGAGCCCTGTCTGGCCAGGCCAAACGATGCTATAGTGTTCAAGGCCTAGCCGTCATAAATACATACAAGTGTCGGTGTTCATTGTCCCAAGAGGGTATCACAGCGGCGACATTCCTTGAGCTCCTAAATGCGACAGATTTTTTTCTGACATGTGCTTTGTGGTTTATAGGACATTCAATCGAGTGTCAAGAACTATTTTGTTCCGTTTAGGCAGCAGCTTTTCGGCTGTCAAAAATATTATTCCACCACAGACAATGTTCACTCAACACAAAGGGGCCTTTGCGTCTCTTTCGACGAATCACGTACAAGTATGACCCGACGCACCTTTCCTTTTTTTTTTTTAGTGCTTGCAGCGCAGTTGCGACAGTGGCCGCTTTTCTTTCAATGAGATCTCGGAAAATGTTCGCTTCTTCCTCCCGCGCACAAGCAAGCGATGTCATCAGTCCGCGAGGTGCAATGGAACACGGCGTGATGCAAGAGTAGCGGAACGGGAAAGGCTGCCCGTTCTCTGTCCGCCGAGTGTCGCCTTTCGCCAAGGAGGCCGGCCAGAATTCACCGCGAAACAGAGCAGCGTTTATTCGTCCTCGAAGGCAGGTCGTGCCGCAGGTGAGCAGCGGTGCCGCACCTGGCACTCAAAAAGGGTTGCGGCGCCGAGCGCTTCCTCTGCCGCTTCCTGCATTGCACGGCATTCCAGCGGCGCGCTGTCGCAAGCGCGGGCGGGGAGCCGCGGCGGCCCTGACATTGGCCGACATTGGGAGCGACCGGCCTTGAACCGGGCCAGCGCCCCGAGCTGCCTCTTTTGGCGCTATCTTCTTGAGCGAGGCCTTCCCTCCTTCCCCTCCCTCGCTCCCCAAAGGGGACGACAGCGCGGCGCTGCGAGCGCCGATCGACTCGTGCCACGTGACCAGAGGGAACGCCAAGAGCAATACGGGCCAGACGTCTGCGCCGGGGTCCTCCACCAGACAGCCGGCGCTCCCTCCCTCCGCCGGTGCCCCAGTCCCTACACGGGAGATCCTAACCCGGTCTGCCAGACTGATCAATACCCCACACGCGCCGAGTGGCCCAAAAAACCGCCCTCGTTCGTTGCTCCGACGGGCGCACCCGATTCGACCGGCCGGCGAGAGATGGCGGCACGCCGGCCGCACGAAAATGCCAGCAGCGACGAACGCTGCGTCGTCTGCTCGTCGGGCTACGCCTGTTTTCCGCAGGCCGGCCGTGCAAGTTGCTTTTCCTTCCGCCCGAGGGATGACGCCCAGCGGCATGGGCACCCCTCATACGCGTCCCCAGAGTTCGACCAAGCAGACAAATGAAGCACGACGCCAAAGCCGCCACCAACGCTGCCAGACACGAACGAACGACGCTCGTTGTTTTCACGTGGACGAGTCGGCCGTTCACCGTCGGCGCTGTCTGCTGAGCGGCGTAGTAAACAGGACTTGCTCTTACTCGACGTATTTCTCTTCCTGCCTGGCAGCGACTGGCGGGGTTTTGCTTCTAGGTCGCGGCCAGACGAGAAAGGGCCGCGGGGGGGTGCGAGAGAAAGGCTGACACTGAAAAGGGCAGGCCATCGCGACTGCCACTTCCAAGGAAATTTCACTGTTTATACGGCCGCGATGCCGCTTAATTTTGGCCTTTCATTCCTCTGGCGCCGTTCATTGCCTCGACAGGCAATGAACAGTACGCCTACCTTCTGTTGATAGCACGTATGATCTGCTGCCCTTGTTCATCTTGGACGTCTCAGTTATTATTTGTTTTTTTTTTTCTGGGCACGTGATTATTTTTTTACGTCTTTTTATGAGCCACATTCCTTTTGTGTGCCCCGTGCGGTTTGCGGCTAGACTTGGAACAATTGGTGCGCTTTGAATGTAAATGATTCAAACTCTGTCAGGATTAATACACAATCGGTATAAATCATTCGCGTGTCCCCATGCCTTCATCTTGAAGGGCGAATCAAGGGGAAAATAAAGGAAGCTATCCCACGCTCTTCAACGTGTTTCTTGAGCAACAGTATGAAGAATCTATTCATCAGCACACCCACTCAGAGCGAATTTGACATGTGCCACCAGGAAACAAGATGAAAAAAAAAAGTTCACTGTCCGATATGTATGCATCTATAGGATATTATGTGCAGGTATAACAGGCCTCCCACATCCTCCAAAGAAATATTCGAGGATGTTGCTTGAAAGTCTCTTCCTTCCATCCCCCCCCCCCCCCCCCTTGTTTTCTGGGTGCGGTCGACCACAGACCTCGCTCCGTCGACATTTGCTTCACTACTCGCTGTTATTAGTGCATAGTAATTAGAGTACGTTTTTTTAAATGAAAAATAATAACTGAAGCTTGGAAAGTGCACACGCACCTGTTTACCGAACAGGCGATACAAAATTTCCGTCGTCCTAAGCTCGTTTGGCTTGTCCACCTTCACTGACGTATAGACGGCAGCAAAAGGCAAAGCACCGACCTCTTCGCGTTCAAGCCAAACAAACTTCGCCATGAACACTCGGCCGGTCTTCGCGGTATCGTATAGAAAATACACAGATAGTAGAAACAATAACTACAAAAAATAATAAAACCGTGCGGAAGGTGGCGCTCTCTATATAAAGCACTCAAGTGTGAGAGCGATGTTGGGATTCAGCGGACACAAGCACCGTCTCGCTTAAATCTAACACAAACAGACTCCTGCTGTACTCGACGGCAAGTTATTTTTGGCCGTGCTTACGCAACGCCGATCATGCTGGCTGTCTCCGTCGCATATGATTAATTACCTCGGCTCAACGTACGCACCGCAGCGCTACACAAGTGTTTGAGCGCATTGTGAGCTTTGAATAATATGCGTGGAAAAAATTTGCCGGTGGGACTTAGAAGTCAAACAAGGGAAGGAAGCATTTCTGAAGGCTCGTACTAATATTTGCTCAGAAAAGCTTTTCGCTTTTGTCAACATTCGCGACCAGTGCTCACGATAGTGAGACGAAGAAAGAAATAAGGAGTTGTTATGGGAAAGCGCTCTTGTCTTTCGTTTTCTTTTTGAAGGGAGGAGGAGGGACATAGTGTGTTTGTGGCTTGAAGAAAGGAAGAGAAAAAATACTGTTTTGAGGAGAAAAATGAAAAGCTGCCTGTTTGTCCACTATAGTGGCGCGAGATAAGAGACACTTTTGCCTGAACAGTGCACGTGTTTGGCAATTAATTTGTCACGCTGATTCCGGTAATAAAATATGATACTGTCAAGGAAGCTGTTATGAAGACTCAGAGGAATAATCAATGTCAATATATGGGATTTCAGATACTTACTCCTGCATACAGTGGCGTCCGACTAATCAGAGCATAAAATGCAACCTCTCGGATGATTTTTCCCAAGAATAAAAATAAAAAGGATCCGTATCTTTCGTCTTGGAGTTAGAATATTGCGGGGAATAAACGGCGGCGGCCTCGGTTCACTGTACACGGAATATCGTACGAACGAAGGGAGACAAATAGAAAAAAAAAACATCACAACACGGATTCTCAATGAACAGAAGTTAAAGAAAAACAAAAGCAGTGTGCATAAAATGCCTCGTAATGTGCAGCGGTTGCTCTTTATTCATAGCGAATATTTTATATGGAAATGAATTTACTGCGTGTTGAGAGAGCTAGCTTGAACGTTACGCTTTACGCTGCGCGCCGCAGGCGCGTGGTGAAGCACGCTTGCGGGTGTGAACAGTCCCGCTTCTTTTTTTACCTTCGGTGGCCTGCGGCTGCGTATAAACAGGTTAAGTGCAGCTTTTTATTTTGGGTGCATTACCAGGAATTCGGGACAAGCGCTTCAAGTTCCCTTGGTTGCCACCACGTGGCGCATGGCTTTGCACATTCAAATAAAGCGCGTTGACATCATCCTCGACGTAACAATGAAAGCGGATGACCGAGTGGCTGCAGAACGGAACGCAATTGGCCGCTAGACTCGTAGGTACTGGCTGAGCGCTGTCCCGAATTCCTACTAATGTCTGCCGGCAGATACAAGCATGCATATATGGGCGCTTTTGATTACAGCACACTAGGAAAACGAACCAGCGGCGAAGTGTTCTTTGCTCATTTCCTTTTTTCGTACTCTACCGTCTCTAGAGTTCTGCTGCCCTTATCGGGGGCCGTCTGTTTGCGCTTCTAACCTACGCCCTTTTAGTTCCCGCTCTTGCATATGCGCCTCAATATTCAAGTAAGCCGTACCCCATGGCGCTAGCCTTTTTCCGAGGCAGTGACTAGCGTTACTCGTTTTATCTTTTGCACAATAGTGCCGCGGCGTATCATTCTGAAGGCGTGTATCTACTAGTTATCTCTTCGAATAAAAACGATATAACATTAGAGAAAATCCTCTGGGAAGACACAGTTGGGGGGCCTACACCTACCTATAGTGTACAGTCTGCGTCACTCTTGTGTAGAGCGCTCTAGCGGTGTGCAAGGCAAAATAAAAACTGTAATTAGAAAGCAGCCCATTATTTTCGGGGAAAGTACTCACACTCATCTTGCTTGCAGGTCTATGCAGCTCTACATCCGCGCAACCGTAGGCTGTAAAAGCTAGAAACTACGACGAGGTGTCAGTTTTCGTGCAGATGAGTGTGCCTCTCCAGCGCTCTACACAAAGGGTGACGGAGACTGTACTGCCATTGAAGATATAGCACTACGTAGACTGGCACTCTGCGCGTGACAGCACGTGCAGATAAACACACCGATGCAGGTATTTGTAGACCAGGAAAGTAACCGGCGAGCTATTTAAGAACGAACACCCATGCCATATCCGCTGCAGCAGCCCGGCCGGAAGTGTATCCCCACGGGACCCGACGCGAATGCCAAGTGGGAGCACCCGCAGCAGAATGTTAAGTGCAGCAGTGCCGAATGACAGAGAAAAATAGAATATAATAGTATTTGTGGCAATGTGGTTAAGGGCGACGTCCACTGACCAACCACAACGAGCGCTCTAACTGCTGACGCAAAGTGTTTTAGTCCTTTGGTCGCAAACTCATCAACAAGAAAACTACGATTTTTAAAGCATTTTTTTTCTTTTGCCGATTACAAACCCCACTATTTTCTTGTCGTCGGAATAAAATAAAAATGACCGACTTTGGACCATTTGCTGGAGCTAGCCTAAATTCCGATACAACTTTCGTAATTTTTCATCCTAACTGGTACGCGGAAAGGCTTCAATCGCACAGCGGCTTTTCAATGGCAGCCAAAGGCCCACCGTAAGCATTGGAAAATCCCGTTCTTTCCATCGCAATAAAGCAGAGCTGCAAAACAGCCGCTTCGCATGCGTGCAGGCGCGAGCTAGACAGAGTCCGGGATTAAGGAACCCACTGGTGTGTGTGCGTGTGTTCGTGTGTGTGTCTTTGCTATTCAGAGGGCGCAGTAAACCACCTACATCACACCTTCAAACTGTGCCTCATATGCTACGCGGATACGTGGATACCGGTTGGTTGCAACGTCCTCTTCAGCTGGCTGCGTTTGCGGCGGTGTTCACCGCGAAGTCTGTGACCTTAAAAGCTGCCATCCCACGGCCGCCTCATAGCTACAGCGCGGGTACACCTGCAGCGCAAATATAACTGACACAGCCTAAAGCAACGGGGAAAGGGTAGAGAGAGAGAGAAAAAAGTCTGCTCGTGCGACGAGGAAAGTTTATTTACTGCGGGCTTGAATAATGGTTCGCTGAGGCGAACGTCACTTTATGCGTGCTGTCACGGCATACTCGAGGCGCACAAGCAAGACGTCTCATTTCGTAGCTCGAGTGCCGACGAGGCGGAGAACAGCGCAGCAGCAATTCGCGTGCAGTTGCCGAGCGTGAATGGGTCACCTTGTTTTCCACCGTGCCACTCCATTTCCGGCTCTGCGAGGCCAGGCTGGAAGCTGAGAGTGAACGTCAAGTATTCGGGGAGGGCGCAGCGTCCGGGGTATGCAGTACAGAAACGATATTCGTTCGCACTCGTGCGTGTGTGTGCTCGAACCAGGAGGCTCTTGTGACGCAAAAAAAAAGAAAATGTAAGGAAGGGCTTACCTTGACACACAAAAATAAAACGGTCACTTGGGAATCCCGCTGCTGCGACGCTAGATGGCGTAAAGTCCCGCTTTGCGCAGGGGAAAATTTTCGTTTCTATGGCTGACTTCATCTGCTCACTTCATTTCGATTATGCCCGTCGGAGACTCTTAGTAAGTGGTTTCCGTTTATCAGACAAAAACAATATTTTGTTCGCTTTAGGCTTTCGCCATGCAGTGAAAATATCGCGGCAAAAGATTAAAAAAAAAGAAGGGGTACCACTCAGTTTCTGAACTGTGAGCGAGGAGGAGGAGCATAGGTCGTAGATGGGGCCGTGGTTTAAGGCAGTAAACAAGAATGGCCCAAGGGCTTGTCTAAAATACTTTGTCCACGTAGTACCTCCCATTCATTACGCGATTAATAAAGAAAACAACAATAAGATCGATTTATTTCATCAAGGTCAGCGCCTGCTCGACGCAAACCTGGTGAAGTTCGCCCGACAGCTCGTCCCACCTGCAAATAGGCAAGAAAGGAGAATTTCTGACTCCGGGATGCCGAGCATTCGGGCAACAAAGCGTTGAGCAAGCTCTCCGCGTTTGCATCACCAAATCGAAACGAGCTTCCGCCAGGATACAGCCACTATCATGGTTTGAGCGCCTTCACCTCAACGCAGACAGCTGATGAAAAATGATGCGGAGCCATGAACAAGGCGGCAGCACCGGTTCAGCAGTATAGGATACACCAGCGCGAGATGGACCTTCAACTGAAAGCGCATTGTAGCACGCTTTTCTTATCAGGCTGCGCAGCAGCTCCCTTTGCCCGTTTTCCTTATCCGCTTTTGGGGAGCGCGCGGAAAGCAGCACTGGGCCGCCACGGCGGACAACGCCCCGAGCCGTTGCCATGGCGACGGATAGTGTGCGCCGTCGTCTGCACGGCGCCCGAGAAACCCAGAGAAGCCGGCCGGCCGGGATGGAGGGGGCGGACGGCACGCCATCCTCATTAGCGCGGCGGCGTAAAACGAGCCGAGAACGTGTTGACTCGGTCCGCAGTTTCGGCTTCCATTACGCCCTCCTCGCTCGCTGCCGCGACACCCCAAAAGTGGCGCCGCCGGTAAATGCGTAGCCGAAAAGTTCTGCCCTAAAGGGTCACGGAGGGAGCGGGATGAAATTTGCCCTGTGTGTAAGCTGCACGGGGACATTATTTGACGATGGGTGGAAATCCTAAACGAAACGACTACCAGCGTATGATTTTCTTCTCTAGCCTTTCTGCCCTTTCGAAGCAGCTGGATCAGCACCCCCCTTTCTCACAAAATTGTACGGGGCGGCTAAATGGGATAGAAACTTTTTTTTATATCCGTGGTTTTATGCGCTCCTTACTATTTTTTTTACCTCAACGTCGTCATTATAATCTATCTATACGTTAAGTGAACTACCGTGACTGGTATTTGTGGCTATGGCGCGCGCTCCGCCAGTTTCGCTGCCTCTGCCGTCAAGCTAGCCGTACAAGCAGCCATGAGCCACTTATACCTAGGGGTTGGAGCTAAGAGTTTTTTGTTGTTGTTTCTTTAATTCGGCGAACTTTTTCAGCGTCAGCTTCAGAACGCAGTTTTTGTTGTTTTTCGGCAAATATTATTTTCGACGGTTAAATTACTTTGTGTGTGTTTGTGTATGTGTAATACAAGGTAGCCTTACTGCGCGTTCAAAAGGCAATTAGAGCTTGGCTTGGCTGTTTTGTCATCACGAAACAGTCAATTTACTCGTAATTAACTCACAGATTTTAGCAGGGGCGAATTAATGAATGACTCTTGCAGGAGCAGTTGGACGTCGTGACGGTCCTATTTGCGTAACGCATTTATTGCACTTCATTAAATAGTTAAGGATTTTTAATGCTTTTCCCACAGAAAATTTCTTGCTGTGGAGGGGTGCTCCTACCCACTTCAAATTTGCCACTGGCATACTTATAGAGACTGTAGAAGGTAGTCCTGTCGCCATTAAAAAAAAAAATCACTCTACGATTACGATGCCAGATACTGCGCGAATTTCCAACGTAGCTGTCGAGGTATTTTCATTTCGCGGTAGACTGGAGTAAACATTTTAGACGGTGAGGAGTGGACGCTCGCGATCTGCAGAGACGTGTGTAAGCTATGAGAACAGTGCCTCAAGATTCACAGCTGCGCTAATTATCTAACGACACCACCGTCTTCCCAATGCCATGGCTTCCGCACGTGGTCAAGTTTTTGGTTTGACCGAGTGCAACGCGTCGCAAGGAGCAACGCGGTGTCGCTCAGGTGCGTTCCAACGCATCGCGTGTCGGCGCACACCTGGGCTAAGATTTCTGCCTCACAGCTACGGCCCAGAGCGCCGCCAACAGAGCGTTATCGCATCGCTCTCCCCGCGAGCAACTTTTGAGGCGGCCAGCTCTGATGGTTCAAGCAATTGGTCGGGGAGGTAGGTAGGCGCACTTTGTTCAGTACTGAAAGCCGAGAAAAGTTCTCCTCAATTCTGAACGGCAAGTCACGAGCATTCGTTTTATCGAGTGCGTCGAACACGAAAACCTCGGTCCCCATTTACAGGCGGCAGCCACTCCCTTTCGCATCTGGCACTGTCACTTTGAGCAATGACAGCAGACGCGACAGCATCTCCAGCGTCCAAAAACGGCGTAATCTCTCCGGGGGCTGTACGAGTCACGCGGTACGGCATTCCACACGTCTGCTGCCAGATCATCGGCTTGTGTCGACGAGAGCCGTTGCCCTGCCGCGCACCTAGTGCGAGCGCAGTGCATGCAAATCTGGCCGCAGCCCGAACAAACACCGGTGTCGCCGTGCATACCGCGCCGGTGGCCCCGTGAACGGGCTGCGCTTCGTCGCCGCGCAGCTGTGGCTCGGTCCGGGGCGCACGCGCAGTCTATTCCTGCTTCGGCGTTCAAAATATTTTGCACAAAGTCAGTCGCCCCAGTGTGCCCGGCTGTTGTTGCTCATTCAGAGTTTCACTCGGAGCGTGGGCGGACCCTCGAAGCGGAGAGGATCATGGCTAGCGCCGCGGCGCTGCTGCCCGGGCCTGCTTTTTCGAGAACATAACAGCTCGAGCTCAGGAGCTGCTTCTTTCCTCCTCCTCTTCACGGGTCCAACCGAGGGTGCCGCATCTTCTCCCACTCGGGTATTCCGCTCCTGAGCCTTTGTTTTGGGAAAGAAACAACAGCAGCAACAATAACAACAAAACCAATGTAGTCCAGCTTGCGATCGCATAGCTCAGAGGGCTCTTTTCTTCGTATGCGTTTGTTATTCGAATTTGCGGCAGTGTGTATACGCGCTGTAGAACTGGAATGTTTTAGAGCAGCTGACCGTGTTCGGCGTTCGACGTCTTTTCTACGGCAAGCCCTCACTTGAGCCTGACGAAGGCAGTCGATATGCCACGGACGCCTGAACGAAGTGGAAGTAACTACAATGTCGGAACATGACAGGAAGCACTTACTTGTGTAAGCCAAGTTACTCACGCATACGTCTTTCCTTTTTCCCCCTCCTTCTGCCTCTGCCACCCATCATTGTTTCAGGGGCAGCGTAACCTGAGAGAAATCAAACGGCTCGCGGAGGAAGTCGGAAGAAAAGTCGATAAACGGAAAGAGTGTACCAAAAGATGCGCGTAAAAGAAAGCTGTGGCTTCCCCACGCACTCTGTTGAGTACTGTGGAGTTTTTATAATATAATATAATATAATATAATATAATATAATATAATATAATAATATTTAATATTTGAGAAAACAAAACGTGTCCTCGCCGACGCGAAGATAAATTTGCGGAAGACGTGCCCGCTGCTAATAGAGCGGGAGCAAGGCTTTGTTCCCGGTTGAGACACACCGCTTTATAATTCCGATTCGTTTCTCCAGCGCACTTGCACTTTGAAGCCGGAGCCTTTTTCTCCCCCTCGCGGGGCTGGAAAATCAATACCGCGCCGGCTACTTTGTAGCACCGGCCGCGGGCGCACCGTCGCGCCGAGTCTGATGCTCCCCCAGATAGGCGATCCGAAGGAAGAGAGACCCGGAGCAGAGGGGAAGGCGCGTCTTGTGCTCTTAATATCTTCGCCGGCAAACTCGCGCGAAGAAGGAAATGCGTCCGTTTCGATCTAAGCTTAAGCAAACATCGACGACAAAGACAGCCGGTGCTCCGGTGGCAACTGTGAATTGAGCTCACAGTATGTGTTAGCGGGTTTTTAAGCATACTCAGTGTTTTCGCATTACGCAGCGCTGACCTGTGTCAGTATTTTTATTAATTCCATTAATGGTTCTCCTATTTCCGGAAAAAAAAATCTTAGCTGGTGTGGGAAAAGTATATGAGGCCAAACAGAGGCGTACTGCAATGCTGAATATGCCAATCGTAAGACTCATCTCTTGGTTTGTTGTCGTTACGACCTCTACTCATGAGAAAAAACAAACAAAAGAATAAGGGCAGGCACCATGCAGCGTTTGACGAGTTGCACATTAAAAAAATTTGGAGACTCTTAAGCTTCGCCTTTAAGAGCAGAATGTTACAGATTATAGGGTCCCGTTACCTAATTGCTTACCTATTTGCTAATTAGCATATTCATAATTACTTCTGTAGGCTTCGCCGCCGCGGTGGCTCAGTGGTTACGGCGCTCGGCTGCTTGCCCGAAAGACGCGGGTTCGATCCCGGCCTTGGCGGTCGAATTTCGATGGAGGCGAAATTCTAGGGGCCCGTGTGCTGTGCGATGTCAGTGCACGTTAAAGAACCCCAGGTGGTCGAAATATCCGGAGCCCTTCACTACGGCGTCCCTCTAGTCGCTCTGGGACGTTAAATCCCATAAACCGAACCATAAACCAATCGTGCACGCATATATCTAAGACACTTCACCAAGGCATATAGGCCAACGCATTCACTAGGTCCACTTTTATTCAGTTTCAATCAAAGGAACTTCGTCCCCTATATGTAGCGTTCGCTTCTCGCAATCCGAAGATCTCGGGTTCGATTCCCACGTTTTCGTTTCAGCTCTATTTTATCAATTATTTACTTCCCTTAGGATTTTTTGCTCAAGGTCAACGTCGACGATTCCGCTTTTCTGCGACACAGAACTCTTAAGCTGCTCTCCGTGCATAGCGGTAAACATACATACAACGGTCGTAGAAGTGTCACACAACTCTGGAACTCTGAAGGTTATGTAATAGAATTCAAACTTTGCTTCCCCGAAGTTTGCCGATTTCGCTACTAGCAGCATGCTCGCATTCCTCGCTTGTCCTCTACCACTTAACGTATGGCAGAGAACTCATCAAGAACAGTGCGATAGCCTGCCGAGCTGTCAAGTTTGATATCACAATACATCGAGCAGTATGAGCGTAAGTAGAAAGAAGCCACACACATACACACATATTCGGTCTCAGGACCAAAATGTATTTGTTCATAAAATATAGAAGTATGAAATGGCTTCCTTATAGGATGGTAAAAATTGATAATAGAAGCTGCGAACTGAGACCAAAAAGTATTGTGCTTGCTTTCAACCAAGGCCATAGTTATCGCGTTCCACGAGCAGGGAAACAGGCGCAAGGGTCAATTATTTGGTATATTTATGGTTTTCGTCCTATTGCTGTTTACTTATATCTGCCTAATCCTGCACAGCACTTAACGTCCATGAACTTCATTTCGGCACTGTATTTTTTTCTCTCGTTTCTCGCAATAGTTGCGGAGCCGTGCTTCTTACCCAAGAGCAAATATTTCCCCACCCTTCCATCAAAATAATGGCTATTTGAAGAGCATAACAAGCGTAGAATCGACGAGCCCCTTTCGCCGAGCGATTGCAGCGGGGTGCATAATATGGACTCGTGTACATATGTAGCCGCTGAATCACGTAACCATTCATTATAATTTCATTATATATTGGATAACATGCACATTGAAGCTGTACATGAAACTGAAACGCCCAAAGTACACCTAAATGCACCCACACTCTCCCTCGCGAGACAAGCAGCGTTGCCTGTGCGATGAAGAGACAGTGGACACGCACTTGTAAGACCACAGCCGACAAAACGACGCACTTTGGAGTTGCTGTGTGCATCTGCTAAGTTTCAGAGCACGACAGGAATTTCATATTCCTTGAAGAGAGACACACCCTGGTTCCCTTAGGCGACCACGTGGGGCATCAAGAGTGCGGTTTTTCTACGCAAAGGTCAGCGAGATTACCATGATGCTTAGTGAAAAAATACCGAGAGAATAGCGGAAAATTAGGAGGATTTTATATCAAAAATGAAGAAAGCGAGAAAAGCTGGAACGCAGAGAGGGCGACTTGAGGAGAAGACGCCGGCGATTTCATGACGGAGACAGAGACAGAGCGGGAGCAAGGAAGCAGATGCCCAGTACAGGAGGTGGGGGAGGAGGAAAGGGAGAGCACAGCTGTGGGGTAAAGAAAATTTTGCGGGAATGTACAGTACTTTACAAAGAGAGGCAAATTAGTCGTTCCGACTAGCACGCGGCCCGATGAGTTCTTATTAGTAAGTTCTGGTATAGCCGTGACCACTGGCGATCCCGTGCCGTCTTTAGGCGCGGGTCTATGCCACCAGTTTTCCTGGAGGCGTGTACGAAATAGTCCCACGGTTACAAATAGTTTCTAAGTACTGCAAGAGGCAACCCCGACGTCCAAGGAAATGACCCTACGAAAACGGCACTAGTAGCTAAAGCCCTGGAAGTCTCTATGCGGTCTTCGTGAACGGGTGAGGCTGGGCCCTGGGCACGAGTTCCCATTCCAGGCCCCGCGTGCCCCCGCCAGGGCTCCTATGCGAGCGCAGCGCGACGCCCAAGTTGCCCAGTGCGCGTGGCCGGCCGCTGATTAAGCCTGTCAGGTGACGGCAGCAGGCGGCTTCGATTGGCCTCGGCTGGGCGTCTGTTGCCGCGGCCGGCAGCAACCATGTGGCGCCGGGTTGGGGGGGACCCAGGGCCTGGCGCGCGCCGCTCGAGCGCCAATTCCGTTCACGTGACCCTGCGCGACAGGCCTTGGCACCGAGGCCCAGCCCCAGCGACACTCTCAAGGACGTCCGAAGCGAGCGGCCCTTCTTTTTTTAATCTCAGTGAAAAAGTCGGCGGCTTTTTTTTCTCCGCTCCAGCCTCCACCCGTCGGCCATTCTTCGGGGCCCAGTGCCGGCCGTGTACTTTATGGTATTCCGTAGCGGGCGCATTTAAAATAATGGCGCGGCGCGATTGCGTCAGAGGGCGGCTCTTGCTGCTGCCGCAGAGCCCGGGGCAGCGACCGTCTGGCCGGCCCAAGGTCGTGCCGGCCCTGGGTTCGATTTTTCGGGGAACAAGGGCGCATCGTGCCCTCCCCCTCGGCGGCCTTTTTTTAGCCTCCCTGGCGCTTCCCTCTTCGCGCTTCCGCCGGCGGCAGCGCCAGTCGGCCACTGGGGCGGTGCGCCACCCGGCGACCAACAGGCACGCGCTAAATGCGGCCGCGCTCCACCTGCCCGTCTGCCGGACGGAGACACTCTGATACTTATAGAGCCGCTTGGCAGCAGTCTTCGCGAGGGGTGTACACGCTGCCACGTCACCTCCAAGGCTGGGACAGACCGGGGCCTTTATTCACCGCGAGCGGAAGCCACGCGCCTTCTACTGCAATAGCTGCACTTGACGGCGCCACGGCGCGACTGTCTACGAGCGAATAACAGTCAACTTCATACTCTCACAAGCTGCCGTCAGTGACTGGGCCGCGCCCGCGACCACAGAAATCGTGGCAGCCACGTGTGCGATAGTGAAATTTTTGACCAATCATGTCGCGTTTTTCCGAAAAGCTCGAACATCTTACAGAATTTTCAGAAACCTACACGGGGGCTTTGAGGAAACGTCCGTGGTAGGATTTCGGTTTCATTTCCACCACCTTTGGTTCTTGGCCGCGCACTGAAATCGCACGGCAAAGGGGCGTTTTTTTTTTTTTCATTTCGCCTACATTTAAATGCGGTCGCCGCGGATGGGACTCGATCCCGCTACCTTGAGAGATAATGTGCATCAGCTGTGTGGTGAATTTCTGCGAATCGTTAGCAGCGTATCTCATAAAGTGTATATCTGCCTTGGTACTTTAGTTCTTTTGTTACTGAAAGCAACAGCCCACCAGGAAAAAAGAAACCAAGCGTCGTTTGTTACTTAAAACTCCTCAAATAAACTTTTCTTGCACTGGTATGATTTCGTGGTCAAATGGCATATCTGAATCCGTGCTTAAAGAGGCGGCAGTTGCGTTGATGCCCTATTGCTGGAGTGCCGTAGTTGATCCGTGGCGAAAGCACTGCGCAGTTTTCAAGGTCACAGTCGACATATTCAAGATTTGTCGCTCGTTGGCTTGCTTCGAGTCGTGTTTACACGGCCGATCGGCAGCATGTTTACCTCTCTCTGGAGCACTTCGCAACCGACCCCTTCGCCGAACCTTCCCTATGGCGCCCCCTTTGATCGAGAGCGCGCCGACTGTCGCCGATGTGGAAAGACCGCTTTCAACCGCTCGCAGACAGCTCGCCCCCTAGAAACTTTTCCTCGGGCAGTTTCCGTGCAGGAGTAACATTACCGGGCCTGGCTAGCATCACTGATACCAATTTACCGTGGTAAATAACTTGACGAATAGGAAACGCCTGTTTACGAACACCGGTCTCTCTTCCACCCTGCGTTTGGAGCATGGTGGCCTTAGTTGCCTATGTGCCATAAAACCCAACCCAACACACAGCACGAATACGATCGGGGTAGCACACTATCTGGGGATTTCTGAACCTCGTAGATAATCCACCATGGCCAGGAAAGTCGAAGGAATCAGCAATTTTCTTTATTAATTTGCAAGCATGGAACGACGAGCTCGGCACAGGACGTCAATTCATGGTCAGCAGGAACTTTATTTCTTTTCTCATCGCTATTGGGCTGTTTTTTTTTTCTGGCGGGAAGGCAAAAGGGAAGGTGCCCAGACCGATTTTCTAAAGACCCATAATTTATGAGCGCTAAGATCGGCGTGTTGGCTGTATAATATGTTGAACTGCGTACAGCCTTAGTCAAAAGTAAAGAGACCAAGGCGCCTCCTTCTGCGACAAGCTGTACTGCTCGTTTTGTTTCGCCAGCGTTCCAAATCTCCCGAAAGTGAGAGGAACTCTCGTCCTCACCTCTCCGATTATTCGCACTTCCATGAATTCTAAAAGAGCCCCATCTTAGAAGCGAACGCCCGGGCCTCTACAATTTGGAAAAGGCTGTATCTTGTTTGTTTGTTTTTTTTTAAGTTCCAGGCCATTGGGTTTTGTGGTTGGTTGTCTAGCGGAGGATCGAATTTCTAGAAATTACCTAGACAGAAAAGAGGCACCACTGTTCATTCAAGTTTCTATTCACCCACCGCAGGAATGCCGGGGACTGCGAGCACCGTATATCTTTGCTAGTGCTGCGCCGAAGACGTGCATTGGACTTCGGAAACATGGACAATTATGCTGCGGTCAAGGGTATACACAGGCTCTTTCAGCGCAGGTTTTAGCGCACATCGAAAAACAGGTGTATCCTGTTAATAGTAAGCTGGTTAACCAAGTTCTAACAGTACACTTTTTAACTGTTGCAGTTAAGCACGTGGTTGCAATTAGATACGTGTAGCTAACCGTTAGTTATAGCCGATAACTTTTCAGAATCTCTAAAACGCAATTATCTTTGGCGCTGCGGCTCAGCAAATTTTGGCGTTTGCACGAAGTTTCAAACATTGTGCGTTTTTTGGCGTGTGCGCTGCAGCTTTAGTAGGATGCTACTTAAAGATCATGATTATGGATTTTTATGGCGCAAGGGCAGCTATGGCCAAAGAGCGCCATGTCACAAGGTATTTTTTCTTTTTCTCAAGGTGGGGTCAGAGACCCATTTCCCAAGCATTTCACCCTAAATAAGCCGAGCACCAGACCAGGGGAAAGCTTGTACCCATTGTATCACCGGTGGGTACCCGGCGGCACTGGGGATCGAACCCCGCACCTCCCGCATACGAGGCGGATGCTCAACCACTTGGCCACCGCTGTGGTCTACTTAAAGAAACAGCAGCTGTAGACACTGGGCCACGGCCCGCGGCGTCCTGTATTACTCCGCTGGCCATTTGCAACAGTAAGCGAAATCAGCTTTTTAATGTTTGACTTCATTAAATAAGCCATGTATCAAAATTCTTGAGCGTATAATTTTTTATTGTGATTAGCTTCTTGCTTATAGGTAACAAGAAAAGTTATAACTACTGGCTACTTTTTGTCGTGAAGAAATCCTGTGTGGCTGTCCTGAATGTGGGCTGAGCTTCAGTGCAAACTTGTTTCCGACCACACCACCAGTTAACGTTAACATGTGGCGTACGTGTCACGCATAAAGTAATCGCGTTTTCGACATTCTAAAAAGCGATGCAGCTATTAATAACGCACACCTACGCATGTCTAATTTCTACCATGCACTTTACCTGCAATAGTTAAAAAGTTAACTATTCGTAATTAGTTAACCAGCTTACTACACTCTTACTCTGGAACCTATGTGGAACCTTTTATTTACGTTCCAAATGGAACCACGTTCGAGATACAGAAATCAGTAAAAAAAAACTGTAAGGGACAGTTAAGCTCCGCCTTAACGGTATGACGCGACACCGTAAATGGGTTAATTACCATATATGGGGAATTGGCCATTCTCTACTTTCCATTCACAGACCCTTGGGAGTCCTTATACCACTCCTGGCGCAGTGGTGCAACGGTTAAGCGATGCGTCATCGGTGGGGCTTGTGCGACCCATCTTGCTCTACCCGAGCAGCCTCTTGTGACCAATCGCTAATTTAACTGGCAACTGCCATGGTGGTCAGCTTTCTTACAGTCTGGTGGGAAAGTTTCGATGACACCCCAGGTCGCGTGACCTAGGCGTCCCATTTAAGTTGCTTCTCCGGGGAATTTTCGCCCACAACGCCGACGATTACGACGACGACGACGCCGGATTTTCTGCAGAACGGAAGCCTTAACAATATAGCATTAATATGTGGAACAACGTTGCAGATAGGGCCTGCCTGCGTGCACTACTTGAAACTGCAAGCAGTCCATAAAAAAAAATTCGGCAGAGACCCTCAAGACTGCGTACGTGGGGCAATAGAAAGCATTACTGTCCCTGGGTGCACTGACACCCACCCACACACGCACGTGCTCGTATGACACCACCTGTAACGCTGTATACGACGAACGGTTGTATCACAAATTTTGATATGAAAGTCTGGGAAGGTATACAATTGTGTTCGAATCCCTGTCGCAAGCTAGTATCCAACTTTACTAGCATCTGTAAGCTATATGCAACGAGAAGTCGCACGACAGCACCCGGAACGCTGTACGACAAACGGTTGCGTCACAATTTTGGTACGAATGTCGGGAAAACTGGCGCCAAGTGGAGGTCGGCCAGTGGCGAGCATATATAGACGAAGGACATGTTTAGGATTGTCCGAAGTAGCGGTGCTAGGCTTGCTGCGTGCCTCATACGGCCTCTTGAAGAGACCACCTGTTTTTCTTACCATCGCTGGGATTTTCTGTACCATCCCGACTATAAACTTTAACCTTTAGGAGTGCGCCCTGTGACCCCTTCTCATAGTGGTCGATGGATAGGGAAAAACTCATTTCATTGCCGCTCTTTCTTTCCTCCTTTTTCCTGTGTTACCCTCTCCACATGTAGGGTACACTACACACACACACACACACACACACACACACACACCGCCGGCTTTACTCGTAATGGGACTATAATGCCTGCGCATTAAAAACAGCCTGGAACCTCTGCTTTGCGGGCCCGCCCCAACCTGTCTTGCTGATTACCCTTCGCGCGTCGTGCTCGCCACGTTCTCGCCCCCTGCGATTTCGTACTGTTTGGCAGGGCTCAATTAACTCGGTTGCAACTGTTCATGAAGCGCCGCTTTCCCACGGTTGATAATGCCTTAGTAAAATTAGAGTAGGTAAACCCGGAGTTCCACTCCGTTACATCATCTTACGTGGAATGGCAGTGCCTACATATGTATGGTTACCATTCTGTACTGCAAAGTTATTATACATATACGAATAACAGTGGCAAGCCAAAAAAAAATAGAATTGTGCTGCACTTAACCTAAAGCTAACAACCACACAGCGGAAAAGCGCAATATTAGCTGACTGGATCAGAATAAAACTGGGATGACGAGAGGCATTCTTTTTCAGCGTTTTTATGGAAAATACAGATTGAAAAAAAAAAGAAAAAGGTCATACCCTCAAAACACGAACATCCTTTCGAAGACTTATAAAGCACCAATAAAGCCGGCAATTCACACGTCTTCAAACCTTGGTTATCACTCTTGACTTGGTTATATCCAAACTCGGAACCCGGTGGTGTTTACATGGCTACACATTTCATAGGGGCAGGAAAGGAGCCCCCGTAAATGTCCAAATTTGAAGTGTCGACGTCTTGAGATAGATTGTATCTACTCTTCACGAATGACCACGAAGGCCAAAAGACTTAATGGTGGCGTTTTTTTTATTTTAAGATAACGTAAGAGGGGTGCTTACTGCACGCACTTGGCAGCGCTCCGAGCAAACTGCTGGCGTTATCTGATGCCTGAATGCACCACGTCGTACTAAATCACCCTTACAAAAATTTATTTAGACCGTCTACAGACTGTCATACAGACTACTGTCTATAAAGTCTATAGACTCTCCATAGACAAACCCTACAGAACAGTCTATAGGCAATACAAATTCCATAGATGGTCTCCAGACAATCTGTAGGTTTATGGCCATGCAGTTTTAGTAGACTTTTGTCTATATATAGATAGCCTATAGACTATGAATAGACAAAAAATTTATATCTATGGGAATGCAATTGAGTCTATAAGAAGCCTGTAGACTGTCTATAGACCATTTTTATAAGGGCAGTGCTCTAGAAGAACTCTGCGGAGAACGACTGCGCCGGAGAGGCTCCAATATGGTTAGGTTGACACCGCAACATAACTTTAAACAGTTTTTTTAAGGTTTCGTTGATTTAGGTATTACGAAACATGGACAGTTCGTTCGGACCGTCGTCAAGTGTTAAAGATAGGAACCTTTGCCCTCCGACAAAAAAAAAAAAAGCGGGAAAAAGCATTTTCCTAAAGCAATGTTCCGCGTGCAGAAATCAAATCTTGGATTAAGTTAAATATACGCTGTCTGAGAAGCCAGCCCAAATGCACGCAGCAAAGGAGCCCGGCCCACCATGGGTTGCCATTTTCTCGCAGAATTGAAGCTGAGCCGCGGTTTATCGAGAGTATCTGGTGCGGCACCTCATGCACGTAATGCTGCTTTTCTAGTTTAAAAAAAATGTGAACGGACAAAATTTGTGTTCACGCCTTTGTGTGACAAATTCCTAAAATAAAGCAACAATAGCAATCGCTGATTATAAGGGCTGCAGGAATGACCCGATCTTCTTATATAGACTCCAGGCCATGATGCCCACCAGTCTTAGTTGAGCGCGCACAAGCAGCTAAATGATCGAAATACACAAAGTACATTTGAATTTACATTGCTCACAGTAAAATTTGCTGTGCGTATAGAGAGATCACTTTAGAATGCATTTTCAATATTACAGCTTGACCGAAGGTATGTATTTCTTTTGCCGACATAGTATTCTTTTAGGATAAAACATTATGCGAAAGGAAATCAAAAATCGCGGACGCGGTATGCGTGGCGAATATTGCAATAAAAGTTTCTTGTCAACATTCAATCATAATTCGAATGCTCCATAAAAACAATGATTAATTAAACTTGTTTTCAGCTGATAAGCAGTATAATTTTACAAACATTTCTAAGGGACAAAACTGCATGGAAAACGACAGGAATGACTACCACGATAAAAATACGGGTATTCAATTTCTAATATTACACGCTACAACTGCTTCACTTGGAAAGTTTGACATACGTATACGTGTAGAAAAACAAACTACCACGAGGAGTTGCATCCTAAGAATGGCATGAACTTAGAAACGCACCTGTCGCACAGCCCTACTACTGTCGATTAGCAACAGCCATTTTTCATAAAACGGCGCTCTTTGAGAATTTTTTTCATTCTACATGATAAAGTATTCTCCGTGTACCGAAGATATTTTTATCCAAGTCGGTACCCGAAGGAAATTTTCGTGCCAGACAGCAGGCCTCTTATTTGAAAAAAAAAAAAAAAAAAAAACTGTCGGCATATCCAGTTTTAATGATTTAAATGTTCGGTACAATTCGACCAACCTTACAAGGCTGAATGATCGAACTCGAAAACAGCATAACACAGCGCCTCCGTCGCAAGGCGCGTCATACCAAGCGAATGTCGATCATTTTTCGGCGAAGTGCACTCCAGCTGGGCTTAAGGCTCATCTATAGCTCGGGAGAATACCCCCCCTTATGGTTTTCATGGCATGCAGTTTTAAAGCAACTTTCAACGTAAACTAATACAAAAAAATATCGTCTCTCACCTCAATGTCGCACGAAAGATGTGCATTTGTCCGAGCCAAACATTCTTCGAGGGAAGACAAAGGGGCACCGTAAGCTCAGTGAAGCGCGAGCCGTGAAAAGCAGTAACCCATGCAACAACGCACCATACGCTCCTTTAGTTCATAGAATGTTCACAATATGCACTGCTGGTGGTGAACAGAATAGAAAAGACTGCGCAAACTACGCGGACGCACACTACAGTGTATATATTCGCATTCGTCACATCTCCGAAGCCACCAGTGTACACGTTTCTTCCCAGTCGTCCCTTGCGTTCCCCTCGGCACAGTGAAAAGGCCCAAGGTCGGCGTCGTTCCGCCGGTGCTTTCTCGGAAGTTTCTCGCCCAAAGCTAAAACTGCGCCCCTTGCGAATACGCGCGGAGTACTTTTTCGCCCAGCCCAGCCGTGGCTTTCCTGCAACGCCACTGTCAACAGGCAGAAAACCTTAAATACGCGGAGCGTACGTGTGAGAAACAACAACGCGCTTTCCTCCCCTGGCTTCGCTCAGGAGAGGTATGAAATTCGACCGACCGCCTCTAGATGTAAAAAAAAAAAAGTCTTCCATCACTGCGCCCGCCTCCTTTTCCTCTCGCGAGCAGTGACCTAGTTCTATCTGGAACGTGTCATGAAGTGATTGGAAGTGGTTCCACATACATAACTGTGTCGAGGAAAAACGGCCAGCTCACTATTCCACTAACATCAACTAGAGCCGTACAAGTGCCATTTAAGAAGGCGTGAAGGAGGCTGCAAAATTTTGTTCCACATAAAAAAAGCTGATACGAGCCTCACTGCAGATAAGGTGTTTTGAATAGCTGTTTTAACGGGAACTTATGTGGAACCGAAAATTCTATGTGCAACTGAGATTAAGAGCGTACGTGACGCCCACTATAGCAATGCACACAATTTCCCGCTCAGATAATATTACTAGTAGTATTATGATCTACTGGAAGTATCCTTTCCCCACTCGAAATGTTCCAAAGCCTCGTCCATGCGATTCTTATAGTACATATGAGACCTCGCAGCAAAAGATGCAAAATTTGTGCCTGCGTTTGTGACAAAGTTTGTACAGTCACAGACAAAAGTTTGCATGATGCGGATTCACAAAAAATAATCTATCTCTGCGTTGCCTCCCTAGACACTTTGTTGGTAAGCTTTCAGAGGGCAAAGCACGCTGTGCCCTTGAGCTTCAGTGCCTTTCATTAATCTTCTTCACACGACCACTCAGAAATAGCATTATTTCCCCGAACTCTGCGCAACTCAATAAACACTTTCATTGAGAACGAATTATACACAGCAACCCTTGGATTTCGAACGGTTTAAAAAGACTGGCGTCTTCGCAGTGGCCTCAAAGTTTGTGTATTGGAATGTGTAGAGGACATTCATAGGCTCTATTAAAGGGGCGCTGAGGATACAACCGTGCATTTATTGCCTAAGAAGAAAAAAATGAGTCGTCGGCTCTTTTTGGTTCTGGTTTCCGTGGTTTTAACGTCCCAAAGCGACTCAGGCTTTGAGGGACGCCGTAGTGAAGAGCTCCGGCTAATTTCGACCACCTGGTGTTCTTTAACGTGCATTCACATTGCACAGTACACGGGCCTCTAGAATTTCGCCTCCATCGAAATTCGACCGCCGCGGCCGATATCGAACCCGCGACTTTCGGGTCAGCAGCCGAGCGCCGCAACTACTGAGCCACCGTGGAAGCTGTTCCGGCCCTTTCTGCGTATACGTTGACGTCTGCCCGGCAGCAGAAGACGCATTTATCGCCGAGAGAATTGCATTTAAAAAGCTTCCCGTCAGTCGGACTCAAGCTCGTGACGTCGTAACAAAAAAGGAGGAGTTGCCACCACTTTGAACTCAATGGCGGTGTAGCGTATCCTCTGGGATTTGCGAAGAAAAGAAAATGATTCGCGCAGGCATTTTACTCGCAAAACGGCTTGTGTGGTGACATCGGTATTTCATTTTTGAGTCTTTTATTGGCTTATAAAAACTCAATTTACGGCGGGAGTGGTCTGTGTTTGGAACCCGGTACCCCATCGCAACAGGTCACATTCAGGTTGTCAGCAGTGTCCCGTTGAATTCTCAAGTGTATTTGTATCGCTGGAATGCAGCGAAGCACTGAACATTTGAGGTTAGGTTTCAGCTTCAGTTCTTTGCTCATGTGTGCGATTACGTAGAGGGACGAGAATATGAGTCATCCAAGTTTATAGTTTGCTTTGCGGAGTAAACATTAACCAACGAAAATATGGAAGCAGCCCAAAGGGCGGAACGTGCAGGACAGGCGACAGGTTTTGCGCGCGTTATGTTCCCTGCGTTTTCTCCGTATTTCCACTAATAAATGAACCGTACCGATTACACTGGCTTTCCAAAAAACGGTGCACAATTTTTATTACTGTGTTCTCACCAGAAACGGAAAATGAAAGCTGTAGGAGACAAAAATTCTGAAGGCCCGATTTTTTTTTTTTTTTTTGCGTGGTACTCTGGACTCTGCGTGCTTGACATGATGTAAATTCGGCCGCTGTGATTGAAGTTCGCATCGCGTGATTACATCGACTAAGAGAGCGAAATTTGTCGCAGCTGTTGGTTCGCATGACTGGAGATCATTTTGTTGTATAGCGATAACGTGTCGGTGCAACCATGTCTGGGTATGGCGGTGGCTTGTTACGGTTACAGACGTTGTCAAGGTCCCCACATGCCATGCGAAAACCCCCTAACTAAGTGGAGGCTCCGATAGGGTGATGACAGCCTTTGAGCGGGGACACGTTACTGAAGTAGACGAAACTTGACGAGGTAGTGCGGCCTCTCGGTCTGCAACCAGCGTTTGCCTAAAGTAGCGGAAATCTGCTGTACAGCAAACGCTGCACGGCGTTTGCCTGCTTCTTTTCGCTATGTCACACTAGCCAGCCCAATGTGCCACATCAGTTACACAATACGTACTACATGCTCACTGCTTATTCCGACGATCCCACTGTCTCACCGCGCTCCTGCAGCTTCTACACTTTGTTAGTTCTCTCTGTGACCGATTGTACAGGGCGTCCAGGCTAACTTTAGCCAAGGGTTAAAAAATAAGATATTTGAGCTAGCCCAGGGAAACCACTTACATACAGCTACCAACCGGCTTGCGCATCTAGGCAGTTTTTGTATTGCTATTAATTAAGTACTAATTAAGCTAATTTTTTAATGCGTAATTATTGACTTCAGACAGCAGATGTGAGTAGCAAAGTTGGAGAACACCTTCAGAAACCCCCATTCCCTTTATTTGCGATAAAGAAAGCCTCACGTGTATTCTTTTTCTGAGCTTCAAAGGAAGCCGGCGAACTAGAAAAAAAAATCACGTGACTAGTGCATTCGCGCGGGCGTGACGGTGTGCAACCACCGTCGACATATCGGCCTACCGGAGCAATGGGGTCGTCGTGCCTTGCCAGCAGCTGATTTCGTTCACTCAAGCCAGGATTGAGAGCGGCACAATCATGACATGAATGCGCTAGTCACGTAATTTTTTGTATTTCGTAGGCTCTCTTTGGAGCTCGGAAAAAAGGTACACGTGAGGCATTCGATATCGCAAATAAATGGAATGGGGGTTTCTGAAGGTGCTCTCCAACTTTGCTATTCATGGTGGGTGGAACAGCGCGAACAGACGAAAGACCAGTAGACACAGACAAGCGCTGACTCGCAACTAATGATTTTATTAAGAAGAACATACATTTTATATTCAAAAACATGATAAGGAGTTGTTGATAAGGAGTTTTCTTTTTTAGATAATTCTTGATGTAACCATTGAATTCAGCGAGATAACCTTTGAAAAGTGCCGATGCAATTGCTATGTGTCTGATATATCACGTGTTTTTTTTTAATATAAAATGTATGTTCTTCTTAATAAAATCATGAGTTGCGAGTCAGCGCTTGTCTGTGTCTTCTCTTCTGGTCTTTCGTCTGTTCGCGCTGTTCCACCCACCATGAACTGTTACCAACTAGCCCAACTTTCCATCCTTCTTCAGTGTACTTGCTGTTCACATTTCCTGTCTAAGTCAATATTTACGCATTTAGAAAAATTGTCTTAAGTGTTAATTAATTAATTTAAATAAAATTGCCTATGATGCGCAAGCCGGTTGGTAGGTGCATGTAAGTGGTTTTCCTGGCCTAACTCAATATCTTCTTTTTAAACCTTGGCTAAAGTTAATCTGGGCACCCTGTATAACTCGTACTTAGCAGCCGGCATAGCATGGCGTGCATCTCAAGGTAACTGGCATTTTTTGTAGCGAGAGCTACACTGGGCTACCAGTCGAGCATTTCACGGTGGCCGCGAGAGACCAGTTGTGCGCATGCGCCGTTGCCATGGCAACCGGAAAGGAGCAGCAGGTGCGGCGTGCGCTTCGCCGTCGCCGCGGCCCGCTCCACCGTCGGAGCCGCGCGTGACGTCATGCTGATGAGCAGTTGTGCCCATGCGCCGATACTATGGTAACCAGAGAGACCCCACAGGTGCGCCGCGTGCTTCTCCGCCGCCTCGCCGCACGGCTCTCTATCACCCGAACCGCGCGTCGCATGCGCAGCATTTCGTATAAAAGGCGGAGATATAATGGGCGCCTGTATCACAACGTTTGGCATGGATACAGAGAAGGAGAGTCCAGCCGCTGCTAAACGGCGGTATAAGCAAAAGACTAACTCTCAAAATTGAGACCACTGCGTGCTGCTTCACTGATCATCGAGCAGTCTTCCTCTGTGTCAAGCAAAATGAATAAAAGATGTGTATACCCAATGTCTCTCATTGCTAAACATACAGTGACCACAACAAGCACAGGCAAGGAAACGTACCTCTCGCTACGTATATCCTGGCATAGCCGAGATAAGCCACTGCCAATTTTTTGTTTAAAAACGAATTTGTTGTTGTTGTTCAAAACGAGAACTCCAACCTCTAGTAATATTTGAGTAGACGGTTAATGTTGTCTGTGACTGGCTACTTTGAAGGTAAAGTGCAATTTTTCCGCCATATGGTGTCAAGAGTGTATCAAGCAATAATGCCGCTATAACAGGCGCCATCTCAACCGTTTTTTTTCTATTTTGACGCAGCTTCTGATGACGCCATCGAAGCCGTAGTAAATATCCAGAAGAAATCAGCTTTCCCCCTTTGTTGCCACAATCATTATGGTGAGCGGACACCTCCTAGGCTGAGGAGAGCACGTCGTTAAAGAGCTGCGCGGCGGTACGTGTCCCATCGTTATTACTCTTACCACGTTGGTGGGCGTCAGCTACAGCCCCTTGGTTGCTGGTGCCGTAGTGTTCACCGACTTTTTACTTCTGCACCTTCGTCTTGGTACATCGAGTCGTGAAGTACGTGCGACGCAGTTTTGCGGAACGAGTAGTTTGCAACATCGAACGTGCATTCACCTCGAGTGTTTTTCACTCTGGGCCATCGGCAAACTATCTGCATCAAAGATACCATCCCTCAGCGCCACCGCATTTGGCGTGTTTACCGCTGCACGTACCAAACACCCGACGGCGCTGTGGTTAAGCTCTGATGCATGGCCGGAGAGTTGTTTTGGAAGTTCCGTTATCGTCAACCAGACTTTAACTACTAGCAGAACGGCGCGTGCAGACCCCTTGGCCTCGAGAGTTGCCACACTGTCCCGATGAAATCCCCTCGTGTTTTGCACGCTCGGCATGCGGCGAATAGGCAAGGGCGACGTGGCCACTGTTTACGCATCTGCACGTGGCCAGCGGCAGGGCGCGAGCGGCGTCCGGCAGCGGTGCAGGGTGTGCTGACCGCACGAGCGTTCTGGCACTTTCCTGTTGTTCCCGCGGCCGTTTCAAAAAAGAAGGGGCCAGCCTGTGAAAACCAGCAACAAAGAGCGCGCTGACGCCTTGCTGCGCAGCAAGCCACGGCGGATGTGAGGCATTCCGAGAACGGCATCCCGACAAACCACTTCTAACTGTTGGGTAACCAGCAGCGCCTTTACCTGGGTCGCTGCGCTGCGCAGCTGCCCGCCCACTGTCTCAAGGCCTTGGCTGCTGCTGGTCGAGAAGGCTAACCTAACCAGTCGCGGTTGGGAAACTGTTTTGACTGGCTGAGGTTCTTGAACGTCTTGGGGGCGCCTCCTCACTCGACGGCATATTTTGCGCCGCTGCTCAGTCGTCGGATGCGGACTGCGTGTCTCGGCGCCGTCCTGTTGCTGCCATGGCGTGGCCTGAGTCACTGTTTTCGTCGCGCCAGGCGGAGCGCGGCGCAGTAGCGGTGGACAGCCACAGGACGTCGAGCCCTTCTGGGCCGCGCAAACAGCCACTCCGCCAAGATGGCCGCGGGCCCGCCACGACCGCCGAGGCGTCGGCGAGATGACGTCTGCAGATTCGAAGTGCGGGCAGAGCGCCCTCGCAAGGGCTGCGTGCCCAGCATCGACAAGCTTAACCGCTGGTGGGGCTGGGATTGGAGAGATTCTCCACGTTCTCACTCGTTGCGGTTAACTAAGGTCTCGTTTAACCGCGCTGCGCTTGAGACCATCTGCTTACTTCGACCTCCTAAGGGCCTCCGACGAAGCGACGCGGATGAGTGGGAGCATGGAAGGGGGTCTCCTCCATTGCCAGTTCAGTGAGTGGAATGTCAGGGCAAGGCACGCAAAACTCGCCAACAAAGCAGACGTCACAAATGCTTGCGTAGGAATGTATGACGTCAGAGTGAAGCGTCCACTGATGTGGTGCGTCACCTAGATAGAATTAGGCCCATGCTTTCACATTTCAGCTTCTATGTGCGCGTACGTGTGCGCGCGCCGTGCCTGCGAAGGGCGGTATGAGCGTAGATCAAACGGGATCACGTGCTCAGTATTGCAGGGAATCCGGTGTCTGAGAACTATATGAGAATACACAAAAGAGTGCAGTAATGAGGCCCCGGTGAACAGGCAAGATTCTTACCAGAAGCCACCACCGCCCGTAGTGTAAAAACAAATATTCAAGATAAAAGCCTTCTAGAATTTTTGCCCTCTTCAGAGTAAGGTAAGAGTGACAGCTGAGCAACACTGGAGGATAGTTCTACGTCTTAAAAATAATTTAATAGGGCCGCCCGTATTCATTCACCTTTTTTTTCGGTGTATTGTTTTCATGTACCCTTTCTTCGTCTTGCATTTAGTTATCACTACAGTTCCGTGCCTATCAATTAACCTCGGTTATCTTTAGCACGTCTGATTTTGGTCCGAACGTTTTGAGTTAAAACAGGATAGGTTATCTGTCTAGGCGATATCCCTTAACGCACATTCTCAACAGGCCTATGCTTGTGTGTGCCCTTTTATCCCTCTGTGCTTTTGTCGCACAGTTGCGTCCAATAGGTTCTCGTCCCGTTTCTGGCGGGTATATGAAGAAAGCCCTTGAGTGGCTGTTCAAATATTTATGCGGATGTAGGAAAATCTTGAGCACACATTGAGAGGGTCTTGGCAGGATGCACTCTAAACGAGTGCGGTATACGCTCTCAAGATGAGTGAAATGTGGCTATTGAAAATAAATCGTTTTTGTGCTTTCGTTTGGAAACGGCACAGAAAAACACGTAATCAAGGATGTCCTGCTAATGTGTACTATTGCACGGATTCCACCTGTATATATATATATATATATATATATATATATATATATATATATATATATATATATATATATATATATATATATATATATATATATATATATATATATATATATATATATATATATATATATATGGGGGGGGGGAGCCAACAGACACCGAAACCGAGGTACATAGAGGAATGCTTCTAATCTTTTTTTTTTAATTTTCAGTGACAATCAATTGGTTTAAAGAAAATTACTTATAAAGCATCAGGTTGTTTTTTCTGCTACTTTATAAGTAATTTTCTTTAAACCAATTGATTGTCACTGCAAATTTAAAAAAAATTAGAAACACTCCCCTATGCACCTTGGTTTCGGTGACTGTTGGCTTCCTTCATATGTTTTTCAAACGAGTCCCTCCTTTCATTTGCCTTGTCTACTAATATATATATATATATATATATATATATATATATATATATATATATATATATATATATATATATATATATATATATATATATATATATATATATATATATATATATATATATATATTCGATCTTGAATAACTCAGACGGCTCCATACTGTATCTTCAACCTATCTATGACAACTGACGTCACAAGAGCGTTTAGCTTCGTGTAGCAGCGTAAATAGCCGATGAAATGGCAGCATGTATAGAACACAAGTTTTCAAATAAGTGACCATTTTAGTTTTCTTACGCAGGACAGGTGTTTTAACAGCATCTCAGTAAATAAGTTGCCTGCTATCCCCCCCCCCCCCTTTTTTTTTGCGGCGGTGCAAGCGTTATCACCCCCTGTACACCGCTTTTCACTTCGCAGCAGCCATCCGAAAGCATTGCGTCCACTTCTATGCATCTCAAGTCATTCTTCGCACAGACTGCTAGGGTCGAGGCCGTCAGTCACCCTGCCCCTTGATCGCTTCAAGCCATCCATCGAAGAAGCAATCAGATAATGTACTAGACCATCCCTCCCCGAGAGGGTCTTCAAGATACTAATAAATAAATAAACAAAACATATATGTGGTCAATACGCTCAGCTTGCCTGCAAAACAGGCACAGAGAGAGAGCGAGCGATAAACCTGCCCCGCAAAATAAAAATCTAGCCGGGAGTCATTCAATACTTTCATGTGTGTACTCCTCCGAGACAGAGCTGTTGCAGATAGTAAGGAGTAGTTGGGACGGCTGTCGAAACGGGGTTGTCATGAGTTGCTTTGTCAGGTTATCAGCAATCTCATTGGAAACAACAACCCTATCTAGAAGCACCTAAACTGACAGAACACCCAAATGCGAGGGAACAAGTCAAGTAAACGTCCGGGTATGGCACGTGCAACTCAACATATGCAGCAAGAGGTCAGCACGGTGATAAAAAAATCTGCGCATGACTGACACTGAAGCAGCGATACCTATTTTTTAATGAGAAAATAAGTCACGAAGTTAACAGGATGTTCTCATACTTGCTTTTCGTTTCACTGAGGGTTGTCACTTGTGACTACAACGTCCTTGATCAGTTTAGCGTTATTCCGGCCTACACTATCAAGTAAAATCATACGAGAGACTACATTGCTGGGCGCCGGAACAAGATTACAGACCTCATGTTCAGAGGATTAAGTACCACTGGCACCCAGCCGGAGTGCGATGTATGAAACGAACCCGAAGGACACCACAGAAATGGAAAGGCGACAAACGGAAAACGTCACTCAGATTGCAGATTGGTTGTCCTCCTCTGTAGTGAAGAGGTAAAAGCGATAACTATGCAGTACTTCTTGCATGTTGACTTTGCGTGTTTGCAGACTGTGATGCACTACACTCCTTGCAATACACTATCTCCGACAAACTTAGTTTATTGGGGAGCAGTGGGCAAAATCCCAGGGCTTCACGCTCCAAGAGAGCAAGGGAGGTACAGCTTGTAGTATACAGGTCTGATAGATAAGTAACACGCTCCTCTATCCGGAGAATAACACACATCCAAATTGCAGCGGCGCGACGGACGTGCATATGCGGTGAATCATTGGGAGCCGGGCTTCACCGCACGCCTCGATGGCTGCTGCCAAGTCTTCGCAACATGCCCAAGTGTACAAACGCTCTTCGCAGCGGCGTGTTCGACATGCGGGTTTAAATTCAGTTTACCCTCATTAATGACCCCAGAATTAATTAGAACTTCTCGTCAGGGAACGCCAGGAAATGTTTATATATGCAACGCTGAAGGACTTTTTGGGTGAGGCACCTGACAAATTTTAACACACTAATCCTTCTTCGAAATCTCAAACCACGGGTGTTAACAGTAGTCAAGCACGTGCTGAAACAGCCGTAATTTGCTTTTCTCAGGCGTTTTTCACTCTTAAATGGGAGTTTGTTTGCGAACTTAACAGATGCTTCTGAATTCCTGCCTATCCAAGACATAGTAAGCACAAAGCGAAATGTTTAAATTTATTGCACGTCAGCTAAAAGAGAGAGAGAAGCACAGGCCCACGTGAAATTCAAAATGTTCATATCCGTAGTTGGTTGTTAAATATATTGAACAACCGTCACCGATTCACAGAAGCGGTTCTTCTTGAGATAAAGCTGAGATTTGGGCTAGTTGGTAAGCATTCATGGTGGGTGACCAGCGCAACAAAGGCGGGACAAAGGCAAGACAAGCGCTTGTCTTGCCTTTGTCCCGCCTGTGTTGCGCTGTTCACCCACCATGAATCTTCTTGAGAAGTCAGTAATTTTCGAGAAACATCATTTAGTTTCAGTTTGTTTGTTTCATTCTGATTTACAGAAACCGGAGCAAAGGCAAAAGGCAAGAAGCCTGACAAAGGACTCTGCTCCGTATACAGACAGGCATCAGAAACATACAATTAATTCAAGCGCACATATTCTGAGTTGCTCTAAAATATTGCATGTAAGCACCTTATGTCTTATTTTAAAGTAGTCTAATGTACTGTTCTCAACACGGGTTCCGTAAACTAGACGGAAAGTTTGGTGAGTTGATGAAACTCCACCCGACGATGCGAAACATGGGCGTGAACACTGAGCGGGACACCACGAGCATCCACTTACGGGCGACATAAGGGACTCACCACAGTTACCCAGGTTCTGATGGTCTCCAAACAATAAACTTCCATGAGGGACTTTCCACAGTTACCCAGCTTCGATGGTCTCCAAACAATAAACTGCCATGAGGGACTCTCCGCAGTTACCCAGCTTCCGATGGTGTACAAACAATAAACTGACATGAGGGACTCTCCACGGTTACCCAGCTTCCGATGGTCTCCAAAAAATCAACTGCCATGAGGGACTCATCACAGTTACCCAGCTTCCAATGGTCTCCAAACAATAAACTGCCATGAGGGACTCTCCACAGTTACCCAGCTTCCAATGGTCTCCAAACAATAAACTGCCATGAGGGACTCCCCACAGTTACCCAGCTTCCGATGGTCTCCTAACAATAAACTGTCATGAGGGACTCACCACAGTTACCCAGCTTCCAATGGTCTCCAAACAATAAACTGCCATGAGGGACTCTCCACAGTTACCCAGCTTCCAATGGTCTCCAAACAATAAACTGCCATGAGGGACTCTCCACAGTTACCCAGCTTCCAATGGTCTCCCAAACAATAAACTGCCATGAGGGACTCTCCACAGTTACCCAGCTTCCAATGGTCTCCAAACAATAAACTGCCATGAGGGACTCTCCACAGTTACCCAGCTTCCAATGGTCTCCAAACAATAAACTGCCATGAGGGACTCTCCACAGTTACCCAGCTTCCAATGGTCTCCAAACAATAAACTGCCATGAGGGACTCTCCACAGTTACCCAGCTTCCAATGGTCTCCAAACAATAAACTGCCATGAGGGACTCTCCACAGTTACCCAGCTTCCAATGGTCTCCAAACAATAAACTGCCATGAGGGACTCTCCACAGTTACCCAGCTTCCAATGGTCTCCAAACAATAAACTGCCATGAGGGACTCTCCACAGTTACCCAGCTTCCAATGGTCTCCAAACAATAAACTGCCATGAGGGACTCACCACAGTTACCCAGCTTCCAATGGTCTCCAAACAATAAACTGCCATGAGGGACTCTCCACAGTTACCCAGCTTCCAATGGTCTCCAAACAATAAACTGCCATGAGGGACTCTCCACAGTTACCCAGCTTCCAATGGTCTCCAAACAATAAACTGCCATGAGGGACTCTCCACAGTTACCCAGCTTCCAATGGTCTCCAAACAATAAACTGCCATGAGGGACTCTCCACAGTTACCCAGCTTCCAATGGTCTCCAAACAATAAACTGCCATGAGGGACTCTCCACAGTTACCCAGCTTCCAATGGTCTCCAAACAATAAATTGCCATGAGGGACTCTCCACAGTTACCCAGCTTCCAATGGTCTCCAAACAATAAACTGCCATGAGGGACTCTCCACAGTTACCCAGCTTCCGATGGTCTCCTAACAATAAACTGTCATGAGGGACTCACCACAGTTACGCAGCTTCCGATGATCTCCAAACAATAAACTGACATTATCGAAGTGAGATAAGCATATCTGGACTTTGCGAGAGCGTTTGGTAAGGCGCCCCACCCAAAATATTCGTCCTGGCAAAAACTGACAGCATCCTCAAGAAAATTGGCAGTGGCTTAGCTCGGCTATGCCAGGGAGTTAACTTCTTGCCTTTCTACTGATGGGATGGCCGGATTGGTCCGGTCGGTTGCTCCTCGCGAGCGGTGGATGATGATGGCACGCTTGCCGGTAATCGAATATACGGCGGTTAGCGGTACGAAGAGCACTTCGGGTCTTCGTCCGCTCGTCCGGCGACACGTTGCCGGTTGGGCCAGCAATTCCAACTTCTTAAGACAAAACTTATTTTTTTAAGACGGCACTGACATAAAAAGGCAGGTGAGCAAAAGGCAGTTTAAAAAAGGCTGATAAAAAAGGCTGTTAAAAACGCCCGAGCTTGAGACGCGGCGCGCTCGTCCGAAGTCATTGTTTCCAGCGGGTTTTAAACCCTTCGATAATTGGGCGGAGCTTTAGTAAACCAGCTCTTGCCCAATTTGAACCAATAGCAAAGCAATGGCATTGTATGTACTAGTGGGCGGAGCCCAGGGCTCACCGGTCCGAGCCCAGTGGATCCCGCTCCTCCTGGAACATGCAGGGCGTGTGACTCCGCGTACGCAGCTCGCTGCATGTGCATTCCATCGATTGCCACGCATCGCATTTGCCGTCTCCGCTGACAGCCAAGGAATGTCTTCAGCGGGACAAGGTCGTCGGCCCCCTGTCGGTCAGCAGGGGGTGACTCGGTGTCAGAGCCGAAAGGATTAGTGCCGGTAGCTGGCATCGAGGCACCCTATGCGTGGGCGTCACGCCTCTCAGTAAATTCCTCTATTTCCCACGGGGATGACCGCTCCCGGGAACAGGTGCGGGGGGGGGGGGGGGGGGGGCATCGGCGCCGTGGGCTTCTAACTTAACACCTCCCCACCAAAAATTTTGGGGGGGACGCTTGCTGTACACATAACATACCGAAGCCCACAATAGCACAAAGGATCCGGCCTCAACAAAATACGGAAGCGCAAAAGCACAACCGTCCCTGCCCCCACTGGCCACTGTACGAGCACAAAAAACAAACAAACAAAGGAGGGGCACTTCACATCCTACTTATTACAATAGCGAAAAGAGTATGTTCAAACGGATATCTTGTTGGATGCATCGACACTCACAGATTTACATATTTTCTCTTTGCGACCAAATAACAGTCAAAACACTCATCACACAAGGAGTCCATCATTAATGCACTTGAGATGGCAGTCCACAAGCACTCAGACACACACACTCAGGTTGGGCCACTGTCCCGTATGTTCCTTGGCCCGCGATGTCTGATCCATCTACCTAGCACAGGCGGCTCCCCTTCTCTGCTCCCCTTTTTTCTCTTTTTACTTTTTATCTTTTTTTTGCGAAACGTTGGTACTCCCTCGAATTTGCAGCGGTTCGTAGTTAGCACCTCTGTGGAACGTCTGGGGCAGAGTCTGAGTCGGTGTCCAACCTGGATAGGGCGTCGGCGCATTTATTGAGAGAGCCTTTTGTATGAGCGAACTCAAGGATGTACTTCTGGAGAGCCAGGATCCAACGGGTCAACCGGGCGCTCGAGGAAGCTGATCTTGTTAAGTAAGCCAAGAGGTTTCGGTCAGTGTTAACCTTAATCCTCGCGCCGAAGAGCCATGTATCCAGACGCCCCAATGCCCATATGACTGCGTAAGCTTCTCTTTCTATGGCGGACCACTTAGCCTGCTGCGGCGTCAGTTTCTTCCTCAAAAAGGCAATTGGATTTTCTTGCCCGTTCACCTCTTGTGCCAGACGTGCCCCGACCGCTCTTTCCGACAGCGTTTGTTGTCAAAAAAACTTTTTGTTGAGGTCAGGGCCCGTGAGCATAGGCAACTCGATCAAGGCGGCTTTGACGGCGTTAAACGCCCGTTCCGCTTCTTTTGTCCACGGGATTATATTCGGGACCCGCCGGTTGGTGAGATCCGTTAATGGGCGGACTATCTCCGAATACGAGGGGACGTAGTCGCGGTAATAGTTAAAAAGTCCCAGCGCGCTACGCAGCTCCTTCTTGGTAATCGGTGGCTTAAGGTGTCCCATTGCCTGAACTCGTTCCCGGTCCGGTGAATGAAGGCCTGACCCGACCACGTGTCCCAAATACCGGACGCTTTGCTGTGCAAACCTGCATTTTGTAGGATTAAGGGCCCATTCACACTTGAGAGTCGCAGAGGTCGCGCGACTGTTTTGGTCGAAAAGCGACAGTCGCAAATGGTCGCGTTGGTCGAAAAGCGACAGTCGCGGGCCAGTCGCTCGCTGCTCGATTTTGCAGCCTCGCGACTGCGAGCCGCAAACCGCTGAACCAATCAGCGAGCGAGCCGAGCTTTCGGCAACGACGCCGCTCGCGGGTGCGCCAAGCTGCCGTCGTTGTCACTAAGCCTAGGCGGTTTCACATCGATGCCGCAGCTGAGGGCGTTTCGAAACTGACCAGCGCTGTAACCAAGATGCTATTTTCGTTACGGCTTTATTGTGAACCCCGTCTCATGATAATATAAAAATATGCTCGATTTCCGTGACGCCTTCAGCAGCGGAGAAACAGACGCCAGGCGATCGAGCCGCTTTGGGCAACAGCAGCAAAGCAGCTATGAGAAGAAATTTGCTTGTATCCAGCAGCTCGGTATTGGCCAACGACCTTCAAAACTGATACATTTTTGAATACCGACTTCCCAGAGCATGGTATGAACGCGAACAAACCACATAGTAGCGCATTTTTCTGATGCTAGCGGCCGGCATCCAGGCTGGCTGGCAGGCCGCTTGAACGGCCGCGGTGCACATTGCCGCTATATCTTCCTCTTCGCTCAGGTCGTCGCTGCACATTGCTAATATCGAGTGACCAGAGCACTTTCGAGGGCCAATCGCGAGCGCGGGATACGCGGCCAAAACAGACGAAACTCTCGAAAGCGCGCGAACGCGTCATTCCCAAGAGTTCTCATTTCAAACGAGAATCGAACGAGAAGGCGACCCGCAGGTCGCCTTTGCAAGTGTGAACATCGGTGTTGTCTAACTGCGCTGTAGTCGCAGGCGACTGCTGGTCGCGCGACCTCTGCGACTCTCAAGTGTGAATGAGCCCTAACTGTGAGTCCAACGCTCCTGATAGTCGCCAGCACATAGCCCAAACGGTCTAAGTGTTCCTACCAAGTTTCGGAGTAGACGGCCACATCATCGATGTATGCGCAAGCGTAGCCAATGTGCTTTTGTAGGACGCCATTCATTATCGTTTGGAAGGTGGCTGCCGAATCACGCAGTCCATAAGGCATCACGCTCCACGCAAATAGACCTCTGGGCGTCGCAAATGCGGTGTATTGTTGTGCGTTGTGTTCCACAGCTATTTGCCAGCATCCTAGAGTCATGTCAAGGACAGAAATGAACTTCGCCTTAGCTACCTCGTAAATCAGCTCTGTGATGTTGCTCATTGGGAAACTATCTACTTCTGATATGGCGTTCAGTTGTCGGTAATCAATGCACAGCCTCACACTTCCGTCTTTCTTCGCAACTCAGTCTATGGGGTGTGCATAGCTACTCTCCACAGGGTAGATTAGACCCCCTTGAAGAAGTTCTCCGATCTGGCGGTCTACCTCATGCCGAAGTGCGACCGGTACACGGTATGCGTAAGCCCTTGCTGGTTTGGCGCCTGGTACCAGGTCTATCTTGTGTTCCCCAACCAAGCACTTCCCCCGCCGTTCGGAGAACACCGTTTCGTATCGGCCTATCACTTCACCGAGCTCACTGATCTGTTCCTGGGTCAGATGTGTGGACTAATGTATTGTGAATTCAAAGGTGTCACTCCCACTATGCAATTCTGGAACACATTTTATATCCCCAAACTTTCCATCAGACTCAAAAATTACGCCTACGTTGTTCACTCTGGCGTAATACTTTCTAAAGTATTGCATTCTGGGAGTGACACCTTTGAATTCACGCTACATGAGTCCACGCACCTGACCCAGGAACAAATCAGGGAGCTTGGTGAAGTGATAGGCCGATACGAAACGGCGTTCTCCGAACACCCACCCACCGCTCAGAACCATCTCTGAACTTGACAACATTGCTATCTGGTCGTCTATGCTCTTTAATCGTTGCTGGTGACGACCTAGATCATTACCAGACACTACGTTGGGCCTCTTCTGTGGGCAGTTCCACTGCACGTGACCGAATTTACCACAGCCATAGCATTTTGGCGGTTCCCTGCGCTCGTCCTTGGATCGATGTCCTTGGTTCCGTGGCTCGCGCGGCTTTGTGCCAAATACTTCTTCGGCTCCTCTGCAGCCCCTTGACGGCGTCCACGCCTACTGTCTTCATAGTGCTCGGCAAGTTGCGCAAGCTCCTTGGGTTTCAACCACTTATCTGTCTCCTGTTGGAGAACGTACTCGCGCATTTCGTCCGGCATAGTCTGCTTAGCGCGGTCTGCCACCATTAAGGCCCGAACGTCCTCTAATGTTCTCACTTTCCTACTTTGCAAGTAGTATCCAAGCGTTACGTCCAATTGGGTGACAAACTGACCCCAGCTTTCGGCATCTTTTCTACAAGTGTGGAACCTCCGCTTGTATACTTCAGCAGTTAATCTGAGCTCCGCGAGTACTAGCTCCCGAATTTCCTCGAAACTCATTACCGTGTCGACCGACCGGTTAGCCACGAGTGCCCGAGTTTTTTCATTCAGGAAGGGCATTATAATTGGCCCCGCGATGTCATTCGGGATCTCGCAGGCCCTTATATTTTCGACGCTTTTGAACCATGCAGAATGAGGTCGTCCAACTGTGGCATTGGCGCGAGGACTGCCCTTAGATCATCCGCGTGCCGACCAAATTTTTCCCTTCTGCTGCCATTTCCAGCGGTGCCCTGACCTCTCTGAATCAGCGTCTGGGAGCTTAATTTTTAGCCTAAGAGCTTCAATCCCGAGCTCCTGCTCCCTCAAGCGCGCGCTACCCTGGCTGCTGTCACTCGCCGGGGTGTAGGCGCTCTGCCCATCCATAATCGTCACGTTCTCCGTGCCTTCCCCGTCAGAGTCCGTGTCACTAGAGTTTTGACTTCCCACGCGCAGCCTCTGTGCTCGGGTAGTGACTGACATCGCGTTCCCGGAGAAAACGGGAAAGGGCCCACCTGTGTTCTGCAGACTTCTTGTTCGTGCTGCGCTGGGTCGGTGTCTGTCTTTCCGCTGTCCACGTTCAGCTGGTGGCAGAAGGGGTGGGAGTCCCACCGGTGCTCACTGCGGTGCCCGTCACGTCCTCCAGGCCGATGAAGTCGCCAGCCACAGATGCCGCCGAAGTCGCCGCGCTTCGCTCCGTCGGTCCGCTTCCTCGCTGTCAGCGCTGACGTGGAGCCTTGACTCCGAGGCCTCGAACGAGGGTATCGCCTCACTTGGACCTTGGTCCCCGGGGCTTCTCACCAAGATGTGCCCGTCAACCTTCCGGAAGGTACTGCCTCCAACCGCTCTGCAGGAAGACACTCAGACGACCCTGGTCACGGCACCAGTTAACTTCTTGCCCTCCTAGTGATGTGATGGCCGGATTGGGCTAGTCGGTTGCTCCTCGCGAGCGGTGAATGATGATGGCACGCTGGCCGGTGATCGAATATACACGGCGGTTAGCAGCACGAAGAGCCTACGTGTCTTGGTCCGCTCGTCCGGCGACACGTTGCCGGTTGGGCCAGCAATTCCAACTTCTCAAGACAAAACTTATTTATTAAAGACGGCACTGACATAAAAAGGCAGGTGAGCAAAAGGCAGTTTTAAAAGGCTGTTAAAACGGCGGAGCTTGAGACTCGGCGCGCTCGTCCGAAGTCATTGTTTCCAGCGGGTTTTAACCCCTTTGATAATTAGGCGGAGCTTGAGTAAACCAGCTCTGGCCCAGATTGAACCAATAGCAAAGCAGTGGCGCCGTATGTGCAAGCGGGCGGAGCCCAGGGCTCACCGGTCCGAGCCCAGTGGACCCCGCTCCTCCTGGAACGTGCAGGGCGCGTGACTCCGCGTACGCAGCTCGCTGCATGTGCATTCCATCGAGTGCCACGCATCGGATTTGCCGTCTCCGCTCACACCAAAGGAATGTTTTCAGCGTTATTCTATAATCTTCGTACATTCCAAATAGCAAGCATGTTGTTTCTGCCAACACGTAAAGAGTTCAAAAAGCATTCATTAAGTTCATTCTGCAGATTGGTAACTAGTTTCAGCCCAATGACCCGTATGTTAATCAGCGACGTACGCTGTTGACGCCACGACACCGTGTCGTCAATGCATTCCTATTTGGAGTTTTGTTCATGCTACCAGCGTAGCCTATTACAGCTGCATGAGAGCAGTGCAGAGATTAAACACTTAGCTGACGTGCAGTATATTGGTTATATTTTTAAGGCGGACGTTTGCAGCAAACAGATTTTTCATCACGCTTCTGTCCACTCTGGTCTAGATTAAACACGGCTTTCTGGCCACGACGTGATTGCTAAAGAGTGATATGAATGGCAAGAACTTCACAATTGTACCTTCATTCCTCGGATGTAATGCGTAAAGTGGATGAATAATCGCAAACGCTTCTGGGCAACTGTCGTCTGCTCACTCGATCGCAGCGTTTTCCCCCGCTATCAAAAGCACATTTTAAGCGCTAATTTCGACTGTATTATAAAGCTCGAATGGACCGATGCGGCTGCCGCTTCAAGCAGCAGCTACATTGCCTCTTTTATTACCGCATATATGTGACCTACGTATACGCTGCAGAGGGACTATAATCGGATACAATTAAATCGGCACGGAGGCTCCGCCTAGATTCAGGAACACCGAACAGAACTCCTCCGTGAGAAAATATAGACCACCAGTGAAACGTTTCTGTTTGCGTAAACAAGCAGACAATCACGCGTCGAAATTGTAGGCTCAAGGATTTTGACGTTTCCAGCTTGTGTGACGCAGTCCAAGATTAAAATTTTGATTTTGGTCACTGCTTGTAATTATTAAGTGTTGTAATATTACACTGCGGACCATGGCCCGTGTTACCAACTGCTGATTTTTTTTTTCAGTTGTTTTTTTCAGATCAGCACGCAATAAATACACATACCGTATTTACGCGAGTAAGGGCCGCACTCGTGTAGGAGTCGATATATAGCGTCAGACTGTCTGGGTCATTATAATAGTTTATTTGCGCTTTCGGGTGAGTGCCGAAAGAAGAAGAAAGTGAACGCGCAAAAATTACACTTTAAAGTGTTGACGCACTTCACCATGCTGAGTTCGCAAGTTTCAACGCCGACGGGGTTTTTGCGCGCGTGGCACTTGCGAACTAGCGATTCCATGCTCATATCGATAAAAATTTATTTTCAGACTGTAATACAGCCAAACTCAATCATAGGATCTTATTAATAACCAATAATCATTTACTGCTGCTTATCTAGACTCTAAAAATCACACCAAAGGTGCCACAACGTCAAGCAGCCGCTTTGCTTCTATAGAGACGCACGCTATGGCATTCGCGCCATCACCGCCTCGTCCGCCATGTCGCACTGCCGCCGCGCCACCTATAGGAGCTGGAATGACCGAATACGTAGCGAGAGGAGCGTTTCCCTGGCTGAGCTTGTTGTGGTCGCTGTATGTTTAGCAACGAGAGACATTGGGCTCCATATCGGCGGCTATGCGCCGTCTGTTACGCTCGGCAGTGTGGCATCTCCGTTTGGCAAGGCGTTCCGCTCTCTGTTCGGGCGTCTCCGCTGCTCTCTTCACCTTCTTACGCTAATTCTCTCTTTGTTGAGTAGCCAAGTGCCAGGCGACAACCTCAGGATCGGAAGAGTTAATGTTCTTTTGTCTATACCGCCGTTTGTCTATGCCGTCGTTTAGCAGCGGCTGCATATCTCAGATTCAGATTCAGATTCAGATTTATTTCAACAACACTTGGTTGCCGAGGAGGCGAACAAAAAGGCAATCAAAAGTTGCCTGACGAGGAGTCCGCCCCCTTTACACTCTACAACTGAGCAGTGGGCAGGTTTAACCAAAGAAAAACAGATCATAACACCAAAGAGACATTGCTTATAACATTATACACGAAAACATCGAAAAAGAAAAAAAACAAGAAAAAAACAGCACATATTCATTTAAGGTACACAATTAAGAAATGCTGTAAAAAGTATATTCTCGAGTCAACATTGTTGCACAAAATTGCACATAAAATACAAATATCGGTGTGACTGAATATAACAAAAGGAAAGAAGAGCTTAACTAGGCCGGCCAAAGTAAGGTTTTCTTTTCTAATAAAAACATGGATTTTTCTTTCTTTTTTTTTAATATAGGGCAGATATGTGCAGAAAAAGTAAGCCATTGCTATGTCACAAAAAGAAATGGGTTAACTTTTGCTAATGCTTTCGTGGAACGACTGTTGTGAATGGTTTCTATAATACCCGGGTACTTATTTAGAAGATCAGCGATTCGATATTTTAGCGTTTGTGTACCGTAGTTCGTACGCACTAGTTCTTTTCTACAGGTCATATGCCGAAGGTTATGGTCGTGGTCTCTAAAGAAGAAAGTTTGCGAGAACCCAGCCGGGTCCATTTTTATTTGATCATATATTTTCAAAGCTACTCTTTTGTTCATGATATTCGTGATAGTTAATATCTGATGTTTTTCGAAAAGTGGGGCTGAGGGGGCTCTATATGGAGAGTTTTCTATTTTCATGTCAAACGTTGTGATACAGCCGCCCATTATATCTCCGCCTTTTATGCGCAATGATGCGCATGCGGCGCGCGGTTCGGGTAATAGACAGCCGTGCGGCGAGGCGGCGACGAAGCGCGCGGCGCACCTGTGGGGCCTCTGGTTATCATGGTATCGGCGCATGCGCACAACTGCTCGTCCGCGTGGCGTCACGCTTGGATCCGACGGTGGAGCGGGCACGCGGCCGCGGCCGCGGCGAAGCGCACGCCGCATCTGCTGCTTCTCTCCGGTTGCCATGGTAACGGCGCATGCGCACAACTGTCCTCTCCCAGCCACCGCGAAATGCTCGACTGGTAGCCCCGTGTAGCTTTCGCTACAAAATGCAATCCTTAGAGTGCAATTTACTGCTTGTCTCTTGTGGACGGTCCATTGACCTCGCAGTTTTCAGAAATGCTTTTAACTGGTGGTTCCGGGTGTACCGCAGGGAAGAATCTTGGGTCTCGTTTTTTGCTTGATTTTCATATGCGAATGACTAAACTTTGTGGCAGTTCTAGTCAGAGTGCGCGCTAATTAATACGCCATATACAAAGCAATAGAAACCCAAAGTGATCAGGCGGCGCTAATTTTTAAGCTAAAAAAATGAGAAAGTGGGGCGACAACTGGCAGGCGGCGCTTTACCCCGGCGGAGATACGGCGGGGTGTATCTTTGCTTTTTTCGGGGCTCCAGTGACTACGTCCGATGCAAAGTGCTTTTTGGTATTTGCTCTTGTACATGCTCTAGGGGCGGCAGTTTTAAACCGTGTTAAGGGTAGGAAGGCTAGCGGAAGTGCGTGTGCCGAAGGTTTTTGTGCAGGAATTTTGGCGGGCTTTTACGTTGCGTAGTCAGCCGTACCATGGGTCGGCAAGCTAGGAAAGTCAAGGTGGACAGGAAGCTAGTGCAGTGCCAGGAGTGCGACCGTTGGTGCTATTTAGACGAGACCCAGTTCAGGAGCTTAGCCGAGGCAGATGGGGCTAACTTCGCGTGCAAGCTATGTAAGAGTTTTGAGGAGGCCGTTCGGACGTTGAAAGGGGAATGGGCAGCTAGGATTAAGGAACTCAAAGAAGACCTGAAGGTATAACGAGAGGAATGGATTAAGCTAGAAACTCAGGTCGCCGAGTCGCTTAAGAGGGAGGAGGCTAATGCCAACCTGTTGGAGCGAATTGTGCGACTTGGAGCGAATTGTGGGCGAGCTGAAAGAGAAGCGGGAAAAGCGGGCCCAGTTAGAAGAGCAGGTAGAAGCGCTCAGATCGCGTCCGGCAGGGCACCCCGGTTCGGAGCAGTGTCAGGTGGGGGACGAGGCTCGTCGATCCTACATTGCTGTAGCGCAGCAGTCTTTGAGTGGGGAAGACAGAGAGGTAAAAACGGGCACGGTGACGTGCGACAGTAGCGTACGGCGGCGGGAGAGACAGCTAGCGCGATCCGGAGGGCAACAGTCGCAGTCAGGAAGCAAGCGGTTAGAGCGCAGAAGGGTTCTGGTAGTCGGGGGCTCGAACGTAGCGAGGGTTGAGGGAGGAATTTTGACGACAGTGAAGGCGGACAGGCGGGTGCAGGTGGAGACCCAGTCAGGGAAGTGCGTGGTAGATGCAATGGCCAAAGCCCAGGAGGTGGTACGGGACAAACAACATGGATGGCGAACACCTTGTCGTTATACATGCTGGTCTCAACTATGCGCTGAAGGGGAGGAGCCAGAATCTCGAGAAGCAGTTAGAAGTGGGGATGCGCAGGCTTAGAGAGGTCTCTGAGAGGGTGCATGTGACCATATGCACAATCCCAGAGGTCCAGAGGCAGGCTAGCGAAACGGAAAGGAGGGTCGTTGAGGCTAACCGTGTAATTAGGTTAATGAGCTCGACGACTAGGATACGGGGTAATGGAAGTTAAGAGGGACATGCATGTACGAGGTCAGCTCCCACCCTTTTGCACAGGATGGCATTCACTACGGTGGTGCCACTGGCGAGAGGGCGGGTAGTAGGATAGATCACCAGGCAACAACTTTTTTGGGAGGCCCCAGAGCTCTGAGGGAACCAGTGTAGAGAAGGAAGAACCAAGGTCAAAGAGACAATGGAACCATAGGAGAAGAAATAGACACAAGTGCCAGGGCCAAGTTAATTCAGGTATAGGTTACATTAACATGCAAGGTGGCAGGAATAGACTGAAATGGGAGGAAATAGAAGAACAGTTAGGGCAGGAGAAATTAATGGTATATGGTTTAGTGGAAACGCATCTTATCAACCACCCTGTAACCCAGACTACGCATGGGAATATTGCAATAGAACAGAGGGCAGCAGAAAGGGAGGTGGAATTGGGGCATTCATTCATAAAAGTATGAATTTTCATAGGGTTAGACTGGGATGCAGGGAACATTTATGGCTAAAAGGAACAGTGGCAGGCAAGCAAACACTCCTTGGCTTTGTATACCTGAGGACAGGGGTTAATGCCAAAGAGGAAAACAGGAAAATATTGCAAGCGACATTGATGAGCTAGGAGGACAGGGCGAGATAATTATATTAGGCGACATGAATGCACACAAAGAAGACCTGGATGGGTACACGGATTCGACAGGAAGCATGCTGCAGGACATGTGTGACAGGCATGATTTAGTTGTATGCATCAGTAAGTACCGAGGAGTGTGAAGGGCTCATAACATGGGAGGCGGGGAGTATGCACTCGACGATAGATTATGCACTAATGTCACAGAGGATGTATAATAGGTTAGGGGTAATGAGCATAAATGAACATGGTTCCAGAAGACTAGGTAGTGACCACAAACGTATCAAGTTGAGTTTCAGATGAGAAACCAATGTAGGACTGAAGCGAGATGAACAATAAGAGGGGAATTTTTACTCAGAAAAGCAATTGGAAGCAGCAGCAAAACAAATTGAGAAAGTAATTTTTGAGGATAATGAAACAGAATGGACTTATACCAAATTAACTCGATTACTTGAGCTAGAGCTAGCTTAGGTGAGAGTCAAGCCAAAAGGGAAAAGACGCAAACCCAAGAGTTGGTGGGATGAGAAGGTCAAGACGGCGATAGAGAAAGCCAGGAAGCGTCCAGGGAACACAGATTTTTCAAGAAGAGGGGGGAACCAGAAGCTGAAGTAGAAGGAACATGGGATACCTTCATAAAGTGTAGAAGGGAAGCATCCTATTTGATTTACGAGAAAATTAGAAGAAAGGGTGCCCAATGGATTCCAACGTAAATGAAGAGGATAGAAAAGCAGCTCAGAAATTCTGGAAACATCTAAATGCAATGAGTAATAAGACTAGGCTGGAGCAAAGGTTTATTGTTACAGATCAGGGTATTCGACTAGAAGGGGATGAAGCAGTTAAACACATAGGAACAAGGATGACGGAAAAATTTAAAGACAGAAAGGTTGCGCATAATTTATCAAAGGAGGATAGACCGGTTACTACAATTGCTTCACTTGAGCAAAGAAAGTGGGAAAGGGCAGATAAGAAGGTTGGTAGTGGCACATCAACAGGACCAGATGGTATTCCGATTATGTTAATAAAGAAGCTAGGGCCAAAATCCAAGCAAACATTAATACAGGTAGTGAATAAAATGATACTGGACGGCAAAGCCCCCAATGAATGGAGATTAAGTAGAATGAACATGATATATAAGGGAAGGGGGGACAAAGCTGACGTAAGTAACTACCGTCCCATAACAGTGACATCTGTGGTTTACAGGGTGGTGATGCAGATTATATATAAAAAAAAAACAGACTGCAGGCTTGGAGAGAACGAGGGGGTGCTACGGGAGCTACACAATGGGTTTCGGAAAAAGAGGAGGCTGGAGGACAATCTATTTTCATTGACGCAGTGTATAGAGATTGCTGAAAAGGAACACAGGTCCCCATGGCTAGCATTTCTCGATACTAAGGGAGCCTACGACAACGTTATTCAAGAGCATATGTGGGCACATCGGATGTGAAAGATGGAGTATTTATCTTTTAAAAGATGTATATCAATGTACCAGAGTGCTTATAAAATGGGAAAAAAATGTATCAAAGTCTGTAGAGATACAGCGGAGGCTTAGGCAAGGATATCTTCTGTCTCGTTTGTTGTTCATGTTGTGCCTGCAAGGGTTAGAGACCAAATTAGAGAGGAGCGGACTAGGCTTCAACCTTTTATTTTTTCAAGCAAGGAGAATTGATGAAACAGTCATTACCGGGACTAATGTACGCTTATGATATAGTGCTAACGGCTGACAACAAGGAAGATTTGCAGAAGTTGGTAGACATTTGCGGTACAGGGATAGATAGATTAGGTTTCAAGTTTAGTAAGGAAAATTCTGCAGTCATGATGTTTAATGATGAGGACGGTGAGCATAGAACACAGGAGTTCACGCTAGAAGTAGTGGCTGAATACAAGTATCTTGGGGTGGGGATATAGAACGGTGCTGAGTATCTGACAGAGCATGAAAAGCATGTAATGACTAAAGCTAGTAGGAAAGCAGCTCTAATGAAAAATAGGGCACTGTGGAATTACAATACTGTGATGACCCCCATAATGCACAGGTCCACACGGGACGGAGAGGCAAAGAGACACCGTATGGCTCAGTTTAAACAAACAGGTATATTCAATAATTACACATGATGAAGATTATACATCAGAGGCTGGGGCGTCCGAGCTTACGTGCCGACGACTTCATGGGGGCGATGGAGTGGCTCCGGAGTTGGGCTCGAGCGGTTGCTGGCAGAAGTTGCACGCCGTCGGGCTTCGGCGCTGAAGGCCCTCTTGGCGAACGATGTCGTCCTGAGCGTTCTTCTTCCGTTTCTTCGAGGATGGTTCACAAACCCTTCCTCTAGTGTCGTTCGGCTTGGAAGATGAACAGGAGGCGAGCTTGTAGATGATGACAGCAGAGCATAATTTTACAACAGAACAAACTTTGCACTACTTTACTCATCGACCGGGCAGGTTAGTGCCTAAGTAGCATCACATTACATGCTAAGCATGGAGCCCCAGCTCAGACTGAACTGCATCCGTTTACATGCGCTTTTAAGCACTTGATTAACAAAGGACTAAGGGCGGTCATTTCCAGTGGCCCGCCCAAAGCATCAATTCTCCAATCCAAAATAACATGCGAGATGGGGACCACCCCTTGGGCTGGGCTTAGCCTCGACCCCAGAGTCTGTTAACAATACAGACTAAATAAACAACAAAAACGCCACCACTCTCTCTCAAGTGAGAGTATACACAGGCTCTCTCTTCGGAGCTAATTCACTAGCGCCTGTCTTTCCACATTCTTGGCGAGTACTGCCTGTCCGCCATGACAGGTGTCCGTCGCGGCCCTTCTGGGAAGCTGTGGGTGCCTTCCCGGCGATAGCCCACGACAAAGGGGGGGGAGGGAAAGAATGTCGTCTTCGCGGTTTCGCATAGCGTCGGCTGTGGTACGGCGCGCTCTGGCCCGCTGACAGCTCCCTTGTCCTGGAATGTAACCGGAAATTGGGGAGGATAAAGCCTGTTTCCCCGGGGCGGCGGCGGGACCGGTTTTTCTGGTCGTCACTCAAAGAGCATGGCTGGGTAATTGATGATGCCGCTGTCACGGCGGCGGGTCCCTTCGTTCTGGGAAAAGAGGGGCGGCCTTAAGCCCCAACTCGATGCACACACGGAATGTCACACTCGCTCACCCTCCAGAAGAATGTTCTCCGAACATTTGAGTCCACGCAGCTCCCCTTGTCTTTCTGAATCGCCTCGCACAGTGCGTCCGACAAAACACTTTTCGCTGCACTCAACACCACTGCACAACACCATATGCCTCCGCTGTCAATACTGGCGTCTCCAGGGGCAGCACTGATCTTCTTTTACAGATAAACATGAAACTCAGCACCCAAGCCTCTCCTTTCTAGTCCAAACTGGACAAAATAAATTTACCACAGTTACAAAGGAGCTCCCACTTCTAGCACGATCACGGTACAGACAAAAATATAGATAACGAAAGGAAGTAGGGCAGGTTCTGCATGCGCTCCGCATGCTCTCCTGTGAAGGTGTTACTTAATGACAGAAAGGTTTAACTACCAACTCCGATAACTTAACACATAAGTACATAGCAATGTTATGAGCTGCGGCATTACACAATTCTAACCAGTTCACAACTCCGCTCTGTTTACGCCATTAGTCCGACTTAGCTTTCCGATTTCGCAGCGGATATCGGCCTTCATGAGTCATACTAAGTAAGTCTGTGCCCCTTTGTCTGCTTTGGGACTCGCGAGGGCTCGTGGCAGGAGCCTCTCCTGGCGTTATCTGCGCGGCAATCTCGCGCGCTTCTTCTTCTAGCAATGCATGAAGTAAATCCGGTGGCATTCTGGCCGTCACCTCTTGCGCCTGCCGAACAAATGCAGGAGAGGGCGTTTCTTGCGAACTATCTGCGCGCTCCGCTTCACTTCTGTCCCCATCAAAATCCGCGCTTTCCCTTTCCTCATTTCGTGAATACTGAACCGGTGCCGACTTGAGGCGATTTGCGTGTATCCTTATCAAGCGCCGGTTCACGTCTCGGACTCTGAAGTTTACCGGAGAAAGCTTCTCGACAACCTCGCACGGTCCTCTCCACTTCGTCTGGAACTTACGAGCTAACCCAATCTGCCTTTGGCAGTTTTCAATGTACACGCTGTCCCCCACATTAAACGGCGCGTCTCTAGCACTGCGATCGTGCACCTCCTTCCTGCGCTTCGCCGCTTTCTTTAAGGACTCCTTTGCGATGTCCCTCGCCACTTGCAAGCGCGATTCTATCTCAACCTTATAGTCGTCCAGTGAAGCGTATGGGACACGACGGGGGCCCTCTGGCACTTCACTAGGCTGGTCCGGGTCTCGGCCGTAGAGAAGAAAGAATGGCGATTCGCCCGTGCTCTCGTGTGCTGCGGAATTGTAGGCAAACATTGCATACGGGAGCCACAAGTCCCAGTCCCGCTGGTCGCGCGAAACAAAATGCGACAGGAACCCGGCCACGGTTTGGTTCAGTCGCTCCACCGCGCCGTTGCAAGCCGGATGGTACGGTGTAGTCTGCTTCTTAGCGATCTTAAGCAGCTCGCAAACTCTCCTCATTAGCTGCGACACGAAGTTCGTTCCCCGATCTGTCAAGAGTTGCCTCGGGGGTCCATGTCGGAGCACGATCTGTTCGACAAATGCTCTTGCAACCGTGTCTGCCTTCTGATCTGGGAGTGCTACCGCTTCTGCGTATTTTGAAAGGTGGTCGACAAATACTAAAATGTACTTGTTTCCGGAAGTGGTCGTGGGCAATGGGCCCATTATGTCCATACCTGTCCGCTCGAAGGGAGCCGAAACCTCAGGGAACGGCTGAATTGGAGCTGGTCTTCGTCCCTTGGGTGTTTTTCTTTCGAGACAGGAATGACACTTCGCACAGTAGTCTCTAACATCCTGTCGCATGCCACTCCAAAAGTACAAACGCTCCACACGCCTGCGTGTCTTTGCTACGCCAAAATGACCGGCGCATGGCGCATCGTGAAACTCGCGAAGAACCCTTTCTGTCCACGACCGAGGTATGACGACTCTCTCCCAAGCGGTTTTCTCTGGTCTCCCTTTCCTGGTTGGCCTCGTGCGCCGACACAGGGTGCCGTCTTTGCCAATGAAATAACCTAGCTGTTCGGGGTGAGAAGGTGCGCCCTCTAAGCTTTCGATTATTCGCTTCAGGTCAGGATCTTTGCACTGCTCTGTGCGTAATTCGGCGGGGTCGACTACGGGGACAAACTCATCTATAGCTGCCACGGCAGCTGTGCGGCTGAGTGCATCAGCATTCAGATGTGTCTTTCCTGACTTGTGCTCAACTTCAAAGCAGTATTCCTGCAGGTGTAGATTCCATCTAGCGAGTCGCGAGCTAGGGTCCCTGACACTCATCACCCATTTCAGAGGATGGCAGTCTGTGACTAGCTTGAATTTGCGGCCGTAAAGGTAGCATCTGAAGTGCTTTACGGCCCAGACAACGGCGAGGCACTCCCTTTCCGTAGCTCCGTACTTTTGCTCTGTGGGGCTCAGCTGTCGGCTAGCAAAAGCAACGGGATGTTCTTTGCCCTCGATAACCTGAGATAGCACGGCACCCACTGCGAACTTTGACGCATCTGTGGCCATAACGAAGGGCAAATTAAAATCCGGGTGGCGCAACAGCGGTGCACTCATTAGCTTCCTTTTCAGGGCCCCAAAAGCATTCTCCGCGTTTTCGTCCCAGCGAAAGGCGACATTTTTGGCTGTTAAGGCGGTGAGCGGCTTAGCGAGCTTGGCGAACTCCTCTATGTGCCTTCGGTAGTAACCGATCAGGCCGAGAAACTGCCGGACCTGGCGGACGCTAGTCGGGGATGGAAAATCCGAGACACACCTTAGTTTCTCAGGGTCCGGTCGCACGCCGTCAGCTGAAACAACGTGCCCGAGGTATTTCACCTCGTTTTTGAGGAATTGGCACTTAGAGGGCTTCAGCTTGAGACCCGCTCCTCTTAGTCGCACCAAAACCTGCTCAATATCGCGCAGATGGTTATCAAAACTGTCACTGTATATGATAATGTCATCCATATACACGAAGCACAGCCTCCCCAGAAGACCTGCCAGGATAACATCAGCGGTTCTCTGCCAGACAGCAGGGCTGTTGGCCAGACCCATCGGCATTCTTTTCCATTCATAGTGCCCTGAGGGCGTGTTGAATGCCGTTTTCTCGGCATCTGCCGGATCCATTGCTATCTGCCAGAATCCCGCCGCCATGTCCACTACCGTGAAGTACCTGGCAGAGCCCAGCTGAGAAAGCGTCTCCTGTATATTGGGGATGGGGTATGGATCGATGCGAGTTACGGCATTTAGTTTGCGGTAGTCCACTACCAATCGATACGAGCCATCTGGCTTTTCCACCAATAGTGCTGGTGCTCCCCAGGGTGACTTTGAGTGTTCGACAATGCCGCGATCAATCAGGTCCTGCACCTGCCGCTCCATCTCCTCACGTTGGGAGTAAGGAATCCTGTACGCACGCTGGTAAACGGGCGATGAAGTGCCGGTTTCTATCCTGTGCTTTATAACGCCACAGCAGCCCAAATCCAGGTTGGACGCGGCGAATACCTCCGAGTAGTCGTTCAGCAAACCAGCCAGAGCCTCCCTCTCCCTGGATTTTACGTGAGAAAGATCGAACGACACCTTCAACCTGGCGTTCTACCTGCTGAGTTAGCAGCTGTTCCAAGCGATCTAACCGCTCTGTCAAGAGAGCAACCTCAGGGTTGAGCACCGCTCTCTCTATGACGCGTACTCTCGCTGCGGCTGTCGTTAACGCCTCATTTCGTTCCTCATCCAATGCGGCCTCCACGGCTTGGTCGAAATTGCTCGGCTTGCGCGAGAG